>NC_089584.1:128810414-129030975 GCF_019320115.1 Miscanthus floridulus
CGATTAATTTAGTTTAGCGTACGATAGCTGAGGCATACGCTAAGAAACGACTACTACAAACAATTATTAGTAAGTATTTCCTATGTACTTTTTTACATATTTCCTTCAGATTTCAACTAGGCTCATATATTTCCTTCAGATTTCAACTAGGCTCCTTAAAGAGTTGTATTTTTCTTCTCTTTGTTTTTGGGTGTACGCTTCGTCTAACTCAGACTAAGTTTTCCTATCTATGGTACCATCTAGAATTCTAAAATATCTGAGTCTAAGTACATTTCACACTATGCTTTTTAATTTATCTAGGTACTCATGTATTCTTCCCTCTTTGTCTTATGATCAATCCATGATTGCTTGTGGTCATGCAAATCCATGATGAGAAGCTAAAGTGCATATATTGGACGATTGGGTTAGGGATTAGCTATTTAGTCCATTGCATTTGCTTAAAAAAGTTTGAATTACTATCTACAATTGTCTTCATAATACTGCTTTTTATTATTGGACCAAAAACATTATTTCTATAGGTTTTTTCCTATACTTCAGTTCAGAATGCTAATGAAGGTCAATGTCATGTTGTGCATATTTTCAGGTTCATCAATTGCCTAGGCAGCACAGGTAAAAAAGATTCAGCGTGCCTTGCCATTTCTTACTTATTTCCCCCTTTCTTTAAGGCTTGACTATTTTGGCGATGGCAACAACAAATCATTAAGGACTGTGGGATAATATATCAGGTAAGGCATGATGCCTAATATACCTGTGAGCCTGTAACCAACGACAAAAAACACACCAACATGTATATTAGTCTGGAGCCTCATATGTTAGACATGGTGTCTTGTTGCATGTTCGTGTTCTTGATTTAAGGTGTTGTTTTATTTGTGACATCTACCTGCAGGTCCTTGTATAGACATGTGACTTAGACTTATTACATAGTTCAGCAGCACCAAGGATTGAATACATGGTTTAGGTTCATCATGATGATCTTAATTTTCATCCCGACCAAAGTTACACTGGAATGACAAAAAAATGAAATTGGGTTGTGCATCAGCAATATGGTTCATTTAGACACAGATGAAGCTTTGCCGCTTGTATATAAGGCCTACCATTGGTGTGTTCAATGTTAATTTTTTCCGTATAAAGGATGATGTCTTAAATTCAGTTGGAATTGTGTTGTTTCATAGCCTGGGCATCTCCCATCGTTTTCATGTATACAATGATATTGGTTTGCAGTGTCTAGAGATAGGTAGAAGGACGGGCCTGGTGCAAGCGGTGGAATCTTACCGCCTGTGACCGGAAGGTCCCGGGTTCGAGTCGCGGTCTCATCGTATTGCACAGGCGAGGGTAAGGCTTGCCACTAACACCATTCCCCAGACCTCGCACATAGCGGGAGCTCTCTGCAATGGGTACGTTCTTTTTTGTCTAGAGATAGGTAGGATCTGACTAAAACAATTGGTCAACTTAGCGAGAGCCCGTACAAAACATTTTGCTATAGTGGTTCATACCGCTTGCATCATCTATGTATAGTGAAATTGACCCATGAAGATTGAAGCAACCATTTTAAAATTAATTCAGTTTTTCCTAGGTTACGACCGAAACTAAATGGGCTGAAGAAATTCCATCATCTAAAAAAGAAAGCAGCCTGCAATAGAAATGGAAAACATTGGTGAACGCCTGCTCTAGACTTTGTGTCTTTTAAGCCTTCCTCTGTCAGCCACAAACTCAGGTACCACTCCTCCCTCTTTCTTGTTTCTTACTCATCCTCTCAGCTTGGTTCCAATTGATTCTTTTCATTTACCATCCACCATTTAGAGATCAAAGTTGATTTTCTATGATCCCTAACTCCAAAGTTTCTTGCCTCGATGGCTTCCTCGTGTGACATCAATGTGCCCTGCATCCAGTTTTAGAAAATGGTAGCCTTCTTATTGGTGGTCGATTTTATCATGCATCATTTCTACTTCTAGACTTAGCAGCAATAGTTTTCCTTATATTTACCATTGCAGTTATCATAATGTAGAAAACTTATTAGAGCATCTCCAAGAGTTTGCTATCTCAACTTGGCATCCATATAATTTTGGCAAAACAAAAAAAAAATAGCCTCCAACAGTTTGGCAAAATAACTTGGCATCAATAGCAACTTGGCAAATCTTCCCTCCGCGCGCGCAAATATATGCGCGCGTATACAGCTTGGCATTCGGGGCTCTTCATTTCTTAGCGGGGCTATTCGTTCGCTTAACGGGGCTCTTCGTTCGCTTAGCGGGCCTCTTCGTTTTGTTAACGGGTTTTTTTTATTTTACGAAGTCAAAAATGCCAAACTCTTGGAAATGGATTGTTTTTTTACTTGGCATATAATTTTGAGAGTTGGCAAATCACAAGATTTGCAAGTAAAATTTGACAAACTCTTGGAGATGCTCTTAGTGATATGAAAAACACATCAGTTTCCTAATACAGAAAAAGGAGTGGTCTTACCAATTTAGATATGCCAGAATACAATGTTTGCTTTCTTATATTCGATTCCTTTAGCGTTCTGTCTCTTTTTTTTTTTTTTTGTGATTTCACCTGAACTTCAAGTTCATTACAGTGGGGAAAAAAGAGTGTTTCAGGCCAGTGCAACTCATGTTCTAGAACAAACTTCATATTAAACAGCATGATCCTTGTTGCATTTCGATCCCTTTCAAAAAGTGCCCCCTTTCTATAATTTAGTAAAAAATGTTCTGGTTGCAGTTCTGCTCAAGATTGATCCTTCCTTTATAGTGGCAATGGCATTTTCAAATGAAGCTATTGGCATTACTGAGGATTCTAATCTGGAGAGGATCAGGTAATCTGTAGATTCGTTAAAAAGGTAGTTTGTCCATGTGAGGCTGTTTCTTTATGATTGCATAAATATAAATAGGATAGCTTCATTCAGGTTACACCCTAGCTAATAATATGTCAGTGTCATAGCAAGACCCCAAGTTACAATTTTTTGTGTCTACATGCGTATTTGCCAAATTATTTTTTCACATATCTCTTTCTTCAGTGTAGATTGAAACCCTGTGTTCCTTTACAAAATAAAAATATTTAAATCATTTTTTATGGACGCACGAGCCTCCTTATATGTTTAGAAAATATTCTAACTTCCAGGTGAAGGGAGATAACAAATAACAGGCTTGTTTGTCTTTGTACCCCTGATGGAAGGTAGATAACCACTGCATGTCTTCCTTTGTAAGACTTAACTGTGAAGATGATCATGGCATGCATAATCTGTCAGTGTCTTGTCATTTCTTTCCATTCCTGAATCGTGTTGCTTTTATTAGGTGACCCTCAAAGGTTTTCCACCCCTCATTACATTTGGCCTCCTGGATTTCACGCGCCTACTACGTCATGACCTGTTTCTGGCACACTCATAATTCAACCAAGCGCGTGTTCAGTTCCACCCCAAAATCCCAAAAAGTGCTACAGTACCTATCACATCGAATATTTGCGGCCCATGCATGGAGCATTAAATGTAGACGAAAAAAAACTAATTGCACAGTTTGGTGGGAAATTGCGAGACGAACGTTTTGAGCCTAATTAGTCCATGTTTGAACACTAATTGCCAAATAAAAACGAAAGTGCTACAGTAACCCAAAAATCCAACTTCCTGGGACTAAACACGCTCCAACTGAAAGTGAGACATATGCAACTTTTAACAATTTTTGGTTTCTCATTTATCGGTTCATTCACTTCACATTAGCTTATAATATCATGCTCCAACACCTTCACTTGCTCTAACAGTTGGTTCACATCATACTACAGAAAACCTAACCGGTGAACCCATTCATGAGCCAACGACTCTACTGGGTAAGTCATATGGCCTTTTTATCTATATTAGGACCTGCACACCTGATTAGGCAACAATAAATGCTCACGCGTTCCCGGTCTCTTTGTTCCATTGTGGCCATGTTTAGTTCCCACCAAATCCAAACTTTGGCACTATGCAAAAAGAAGATTCTCCGTCATATCAAATTTGCGGTATATGCATGGAGTACTAAATGTTGACGAAATCAAAAACTAATTGTACAGTTTGGTTGTACTTTGCGAGACGAACATTTTGAGCCTAATTAGTCAACCGTTGGACAATTATTACCAAATAAAAACAAAACGCTACAGCGCGCTACAGTACCCAACAGTGAATCGGGCGGCGCTGATTCAGGCCAACTAAACGCGGCCTGTTTCTACATTGATTCTGAAATGCTATATAAATCAAGTATCCAGGAAAATATAATAGGCAGCACTGGTGAACTGGTTTCTTGAACTAGCATAGTGGTTAGTGGATTGTATTGATGCACACTGCATTCCATTTCTTTTCTGAACATCAGCTTTGTTACATTCTCAGAGCATCACCTTTGTTTGGATTCAACTCGATGTGTTGTCCGCGTCCAGCTAGGAAGCATGGGGATTTCATGAGGTGGCCACGATTGACTTCCCTATTTTTCTGGTTTGTTTAGCCTCCAGCATAAATGCTAGGTATCCCCTCTTATCCCTTTTCTTTATCCTTACAGTTTCAACAGTTATGGATTTGGCTGATTCTCAAAAGGCAGACACCTGTCGGCTATGCTAAAAATGTTTTCAACAAACTATAAACAGTTGAATACATTTTCTCCTAAATTAAATGGCCCGAAATAATTCTTGCTACAATTTTGTTGGCTGCAAATGGAGGATGGAGAGAATCAAGCATTTGGAATGCCATCATCAGAGTGTAGATGTTCTGAAAAGGCAGACACCTGCCAGCTATGCTAAAAATATTTTCAGCAAACTATGAACAGTTGAATAGAATTCCTCCTAAATTAAATGGCCCTAAATAATTCTTGGCACAGTTTTGTTGGCTGCAAATGGAGGATGGAGAGAGTTAAATTTCTCTTTAATATAATGTTTATTTACTCTTGTGTTATGTATCATGTTTTGCACAGGAAAAATAGGTTGCTTATCATTTAGCGTTTCATCCTCATAGTCAGATTTAAATAGATTTGTGCTTGCTGCAGGCAATCTGATTTGTTCTTCGGATGTTAGACATTACAATTCTTAGGTTCAAGTCCCTAAATGTGTTCTAGAGATAAGTACTTCAATGTTTAACCATACTCTTTTATCCCTAATTGTAAAAATAGTCACAACTAACGCTTCCATATCACCTTTTAATTTGCTAAATGTTCACAAAATATTGTTCTATACATGCAGCCTTGCCATCTGCAGTTTCTTCCTGCTCACCAGGGCATCTGAACCTCATATAAAATGAAGCAAATGGCCATGGGTTTCATTCTTATTGCTGAAAGAGTGCATTGGACAGTTTGCTAAGAAAGAGAGCACTGAAGGAAGTGAAAATATGAAATTGATGGTAAAACTTCCATCCCTATTATCATCCGCTATGATATGAAATTTAGTTTCCTTTTTGAGTTAAATTTAGTGTTAAAACTCCCATATCAATTATCATCCGCAAATATATGAAATTCAGTTTCCCTTTTTGGGTTAGATTTAGTGCTATAGCAGCAAGAAAACCAGGGATTATTCCTGGTTGACCCAATTGAAAATCATGTCAGTTTCTATTGTAATGATTACATGACGTCTCTAAGCTTAGGGTAGCTATCTGCTCTAACTTTAGATTGTTCACACTGTTCTACAAGGCATCTGTAGCAAGGAATACTATTGTATACTTGGTGTTTAAATTGATGTATTATAGACTATCCCTATTGAACCATCGATTGATTGCACAAATCTGAATCCTAAATTTTTTTATTACACTAAATCGCATTATACAATTTGGTTTCTTTTTATGTCTCTGTGATAAACTTGCGGATGACAATACAAAGCTAATTTTTTCGCATGGCAATTTATAACTCCAGAGAGCGTGTTGATAGTCTACTATCAACACTTCACTGTAGTTCCTTTGATTATCTTTTTTTCCAGTCTCATTACTGTCCATATTCGTATATTTCCTTTTAAACCTCCAGGGAGAAAACCCGGCCCATTTGCATTGCATCAGGGCTGAAGTATTTAAGGTTCAGAGTTGACAGCATCATAGCAGACCTCCATTACTCTTTCAAACACACACATTCCCATATACAGGTAAATGTGTTTAAAAAATATATACACTTGCAAATGGACTTACAATGCTATCGAGACCTGAATATTTGGAAAATGCTTCTACTAATTTATGGGGACAACTTCGCCTATGTTGTCTCAACATAGCAGGTCCCAAGCCCTGGTAAAAGAGGAGGATTGTGATAGGCGTGGCGAGCCAACGTTAAATCTAGTCATTCTAATGTAGATGAAACCCGAAAGAAAACCATTGGGCGTAATCCTCTTAACGACGCGTCATATCGAAACCCGGGAATGGTGTTAAATGAGCAAGGGCCGGGTCGTCACCCTCGTGACGCGTCGTGTCGCGATCTAGACATGGTGTCAAGTGAGCAAGGATCGGGTCGTCACGTCCTTAGTGGCGCGCTACATCGGCGCCCGGGTGTAGTAAAAAATAAGCAAGGGTCTTCACATCTAAGTCGACGGGTGCGAAGGGTAAGGAAGCTAGTCGAACCAATTAGAATCTGTTTAGGTAGTTTGAATATAGGGTCACTTACAGGTAAGTTAAGAGAATTAGTTGCCACCACGACTAGGAGACGTGTAAATATATTATGCGTTCAAGAGACTAAATGGAAGGGTTAGAAGGCGAAGGAGGTGGACAATACAGGTTTCAAGCTTTGGTACACAGGGACAGTCACAAATAGAAATGAAGTAGGAGTTTTGATTGATAAGAGCCTCAAGAATAGTATGATGATAGTGAGAAGGCAAGGAGATAGGATTATCTTAGTCAAGCTTGTCATTGGTGATATGGTCTTAAACGTAATTAGTGCGTATGCCCCCAAGTAGGCCTCGACGAGAGTGCTAAGAGACAGTTCTGGGAAGACTTAGATGGCCTGATTAGAGCTATACCTAGTAGTGAGAAGCTTTTTATAGGAGAAGATCTTAATGGGCATGTAGGTACTATAAGCACAGGTTTCGATGCAGTTCATGGAGGTTTTGGGTATGGTAGTAGGAATCAGGAGGGGGAGGAAGTTTTGGACTTCACGGTAGCTTTTGACCTGATGATAGCCAACACTTTCTTTAAAAAGAGAGAATCTCATCTAGTGACCTTCAGTAGCGGACAACACTCTAGCCAGATTGACTTTGTCCTCGCAAGAAGAAAGGACAAACGAGCATGCTTGGGTTGTAAGGTGATGCTAGGGGAGTGTGTTATTTCTTAACATAAGCTTTTGGTGGCAGACTTTCGTTTTCAGGTGCGTGGCCATAGGGATAAACAAGCTAAGATTAAAAGAACAAAGTGGTGGAAACTAAAAGGGGAGACGTCAGAAAGAGTTATCAAAGAGGACTCTTGGAAGGAAGAAGATGACATAAACAATATGTGGGAGAAGATGGCAACCAACATTCGGAAGGTGGCCTTAGAGGTGTGTGGAGTAACCAAAGAAAGTGGAGGCGATGCTAAAGATACTTGGTGGTGGAACGAGAAAGTCCAAAGGGTTATTAAGGAGAAGAAAGAATGCTATAGACGCTTGTACCATAACAGGAGTGTGGACAACATAGAGAAATACAAGGTGGCAAAGAAGACCATAAAGCGAGCTATAAGTGTGGCAAATGGTAGAGCGTACGAGGATCTTTACCAACATTTGAGTACGAAGAAAGGAGAAAATGATATTTATAGTATGGCTAGGGTTCGTGAGAGAAAGACAAGGGACTTCAACCAAGTTAAGTACATTAAGGATGAAAGGGAACATCTCTTGGGGAAGGAGGATGAGATCCGACATCGATGGTAAGAGTATTTTGACAAATTGTTCAATGGTGAGAATACGGACATAACCTTTTAGTTGGATGACTCTTTTGATGACATCAATAGACGCTTTGTGCGGAGAATCCAAGAATCTGAAGTTAGAGAGGCGTTGAAAAGGATAAAAGGAAGTAAGGCGATGGTTCCGGATGGTATCCCAATTGAGGTGTGGAGATGCCTTAGAGACATAGCTATAGTATGGCTAACCAAGTTGTTTAACCATATTTTTCTATCGAATAAGATGTCTGACGAGTGAAGGAGAAGTATATTGGTACCGATCTACAAGAATAAAGGGGATATTCAAAGTTGTACTAATTACCGGAGAATTAAGTTGATGAACCATACTATGAAGCTATGGGAGAGAGTTATCGAGCATCGCTTGAGAGCAATAACGCAGTTTTCTATGAACCAATTTGGTTTCATGCCCGGAAGGTCAATCATGGAAGTCATTTTCTTAATAAGACAAGTTATGGAGCGGTATAGGGAGAAGAAGAAGGACCTACACATGGTTTTTATTGACTTGGAGAAGGCTTATGATAAAATACCAAGGAATGTCATGTGGTGGGCTTTGGACAAACATAACGTCCCAACGAAGTACGTCGGGCTTATGGGGACGTAAAATGTTATCTATAAAATCATATTATTGAACTGTAAGTTGTTTCTGTCTCAATGTTGACTCTCTGTAGCTCTTTCCGGTTCTTGTCCCATTGTATGGAAAGGTGCATCATCAAGCCTACAGAGATTTTTTATTGTTGTCAGCGGCCTGCCTGCCTGTGCAAGTATGTATCAACTATCAAGACTCTTGCTTTCTAAAGACTCTGCTTGACCCTTGTGATGTGAGCGACTCAAAGCTGTCTATGTTTTTTGTAATTTATATTTAATATAAAAGGATAAGCAAAAAGGCAAACAAAAAAAAATTCCTCTCTTTTAGTGGGCTGATGGATGATCCATTTAGTTTCCCTGTTCCTCCCTTTTTCTACACATTTTATTTTCTCCTGTCTAATTTTCTTTGACAATTTTTCTCTCCTGGTAACCCATGCTAAAACTGTTGCTCTCTCTTCCATCCTCCCCTTCCCCTCCTCAAATAAAAAGCCACCTATAGGAGCACTGCATTTTGGGGAATGGCACAAGGAAAACCCAGGGGCCAGGGGGCACTGTAATTCATGTGAGTCCATGGAGTTTTTTTAAGGAGATACAGTAATTTCAATAGATTGTATAGTTAAAACCAAATGTCTAGGCTTTTATCGTAATGACTTATTTCTACATTGATCTTACATAAACCAATTATCAATGAAAATATGATGGCACCATATTCCATTTCTTTTCTGGCAGTGTTATCCTAAACGCTAAACGGTAAACAGTCGGTCACCTACCGTTTAGCCCATTATTTCGGGCAAAACGGGTGTTTAAACGGGGAAAACGGCCGTTTAAACGGTCAAAACAACCGATTAAACGGAAACGGTGTACCACCGTGTAGTGTTTAAACAGTGTGTAAACGGGCTAAACGGCCGTTTAGGCGAACAATGGACATCAGCTTCATTAGAGTCTCAGAACATCAACTTTGTTATTTGGATTGTTAGAATATAAACCTATTTCCTCTCTATCTTTAGTTGACTCAGGAACTCCTATGTTTTCATGTACAAATCTCCATCTTTACCAATAGTGTGCTATTCATTCGGTCATTGCAGGTTTTACTTCATAGTTAAAACAAACTGTTTGTAGTGAAGCCTTCTCCAGATGACTAAGTTTTTTATTACTTTTTAATTGGTTGAACACACAAACATAAGTTACTCTATGTTTTTTCTTTTTCTTTTCTTTTCTTTTCAGTGACAACATTACTTGAGCTTAGGTGCATGCTGGTTTTATTACAAATCTAAATGAGTAGTTCCTTTTTCCTTAAAATACTTGCTAATATGTTTTACTTTCTTATTATATATCCAGGTGCCTCTAGGGTGTGTTACTCCTTTTGTGGCAATAGATGAGTCTGCGGGTAGGATTCTTCAAAACACTATGTCTCCACCACCTCAACAACAGCAAATGGAAAATCCAAATGTGCAGGTCCTCTAGGAACCACTATGTCTGCAATGGTTGTGTGCTCCAACTACATTTGCTCTTACGAGAAGCAGGGTTGCTCCATGTTACCCAGTAATAAACAGTGTATCTCTAATTGCTCTGTGCAATGTATGAACCCATCTACTAGGACATGGCCATGTTGACTTCCTCGCCCTGATGCTATTAACATTGGAGCACTGAACACATCTGTTTTGCCCATAGATTTGCCTGCTAATTTCAAACGCCCGCGAGGGCGCGCCCCTTGTACTAATTATATATCAGATATAAGAAGTACAGACTTTATAGGGATTCACGATTTTCTAGGCACCTGAAAAATAGCATGTGTTGAGACAATGGCTGTGAGCCATGAGATGATCTAACGGATTAGATGTATCAATCTTGAAGCAAGATCAAAGGATCACGTTATTGCCCGAACCTGGACAGATTTCAGGCGCCTGCTTTTTTTTTGGAAAAGTGAATGTTCTTGTCCTTAGATATCCCATTTAAAGTTAAACATCTAATATCTCTTTGAGACAAAGGCCCTGTTTAGTTGCACCCCAAAACACCAAATTTTGCAAGATTTTTCGTCACATCGAATCTTTAGACGTATACATGAAGCATTAAATATAAATAAAAATAAAACTAATTACACAGTTTAGACGAAATCCACGAGACGAATCTTTTAAGCCTAATTAGACTATGATTGGATACTAATTGCCAAATAACAACGAAAATACTACAGTAACGTTTTGCCAAAAAATTTAGCATCCAAACTGGCCCAAAGCATACCATTTCCGCCACTATTCACTGCGGCGGTAAGGACTCAAAATCTTGAATGTTATGTTTTTTAAGAAAAAAAGTGCTATTATGCTTTCGTAGTCACACGTCCAATCGTCATCACTACTGTCCTTATGCATCGGCCACCGCGCTAAGTACGGGAAACCTCGATAATTCTCGGCCTGTTCGGAAGGCCGCATCGTATCGTGGATTATTTACTGCTGGCTGATTTGGTGTAAAAAAAAATACTGTTTTCGACTGAAAATTTACGATTGTTTACGAACAAACGAGCAAGAAATGCTCCTACAGTTCTTCCTAGACATCCAGTCCCAAATGCTCAACAACTCCACGGATGAAGGATTAATGGAGAACCAAAACTAGCAGTGCCGAACAGGACGTCAAACAAACAGCAGCAAAGACGGCAGAAATACTACGCTGTACTACTACGCGAATGAGCGTAGCTGGAATTTCACGATCTGACGAGACCATCCAACCTGGGACCATCTGTTGTCACGATGGATTGAGATGGGATTTGGTAGGAGAACCGGTTCCAATCAGATGAGACCCACCGCAGATTGACCGGTTTGACCTAAGTAGGGCAGTAGGCCTCTACCCTATGTAAAGTAGGATGTCAATTGTTAAATCTCTACTATAAAGAATCAATCAAAAACTATATTAGGTTTTTTTTTAAAAAGTCTCCCACTAAAAGACTATAATCATTGTGCACCAACGAAATTGTACCCAAAATTACCGTATCATTAAAATCTATGGCTCATAATCTTTTCTCACAGGCTTCAACTTGATCTGATGGCCAACGTTATTTGGATCTCCCCCGCCCAGGCTTCAACGCACGCCTCACACATCCCGCAGGCTACAGTAAATTGGAAACCAATGGAAATCAATCAAGACAAATATGAAGGTCAATCAAGGCAAATAGGAAGGAGGGATTCGTGACTCCGATGAAGATAATTTCCAGAATTGTCATTATAATAGAAAAACCCACGCCGAGCCCGCCCCCATCTGACGCGCCCCTTCCAAAACTATCCGTGCCGTTCTGGTATTACATCAATAAGGAATGGCGACATACCTGCCAACATACCCACTCGCATGTTTCTGTCAAGAACACGTGGGAGCTGTTTGGTGACCCCACGCGTCAGTAGGAGTAGTGGAGCGTCTGCAGCGTGGCTAAACCTGGAAAGGTCTACCCCTTTCTTCTCATAAAATACCAACGGCGGCACCCTGGACAAGGAAGCAAAACGGGTCACTTACAGTCCGGGCCCACAAAGTGGAGATCGATGAAGAGGTTTAGCACATTTGGTATCAAAGAGAGGAGTTAGACCACTATATTATAAAAGTAACACACTACACGCCCCAACCGAGTTTGCAAAATAAACGAACCGACTTGACACGTGATTATGAAAATAAAAGGCCATTATGAAATAGAACACGCAAGCTAGAGACAATTAGTTTTGTTCTAATTTTTAGATATATAGCTTTTGCTATGCACCTAAATATACATTATATCTATATACATAGTAAAAACTACTTCCTCCATTCTAAATTATAAGCCGCTTTGATTTTTTTGGTACATCTATTTTGTTATGCATCTTGATATAATAATATGTCTAGATACATAGCCAAATGGATGAAAAAAAAAGTTAAAGCGACTTATAATTTAGAATGGGGGAGTATATATCTAGAAAAGCTGGAACGACTTATAATTTAAAATAGATGGAGTACTTAAAACTTACTTGATAAATCAGTTAATTATGCCAAAAAGAAATGTTTTTTCCTTTTGTTCAATAATTTTCATTATTTAGCTTTATAATACCCGAAAATCATCTGAAGAAAGAAAAACAGGATGGGAGAGAGGGAGAAACCGATGAACAACCAGATAAATATCCATCGCGGTTGCGCACATATATTTACGACTATATCTACTATTTAATTTAAAAAAAGATCAAATACAATTTTTTTCTTTCATTTATCAAAAGTGAATTATAGAGTTACTTTAAGAAGCTATATCTACTTTGAGAAGCTTGGTACGACATTTTTGATTATTTAAGATGAAGTTTGCATGAAGATCTTAAAGACATGTTTAAGGACTTAGGCATATTATAAATTATATGGTTAATGCGAGAAATAACTTTGTTATGCCTTGTTACGTGTAAGTGTTTCTCGGATTGCATATACATGATCATATATAATTATGTGAAAGTTGAACTCTGAAAAAAAATCGTTATTTGATTGTTTTCGTGTATATTTCTGAATGAAGTCGTAGCGTAGTCCTCAATAAAACACAAGATCCACCAGGTCCTGATGATCAGCGGCGGATCCACAGGGGGGCTGGGGGGCTCCAGTCCCCTCTAATTTTTTAATTTCAAGCCTAATTACTGTAGTAAAAGCTTGATTTTATCATTAAATGTTTATGTAAATCAACATCTTTATTGTTTTAGCCCCTCATCCCGCATGGTGCATCCGCCACTGCTGACGATGAAAACAAAAGGCACGGCCGGGCAGGGGCAGGCAGCTCCCTACCCAAATGCTCGTCCCCGTTTCCACGACTCCAAGCAAAAACAGCCGCGCCCGATCGGAAGCCGCACGAGGCGAGGGCCCCTGCCGGCGCGATGCCGCCGGCGCGGCCCGACCCTGAGCCGCCGCCTATCCACCGCCTGCTAGGGCTGATCAAGTCCGAGCCCGACCCTGCCAACGCGCTCTCCCACCTCGAGCTCCTTGTCTCCACCCGCCCGGCATTCCCCCCGCCGCAGCCGCTCATCTTCCACCTGCTACGCCGCCTCGCCACCTCCTCCCCGTCGCACCTCCCGAGGCTGCTGGGTCTCCTGCCGCGCATGCGCTATCGACCGCGCTTCTCCGAGTCCGCGGCGCTCGTTGTTCTGTCGGCCTTCTCCCGCGCCCTCATGCCCGACGCGGCCCTCGCCGCGTTCCGCGATCTCCCTTCCTTCCTCGGCTGCAACCCCGGCGTCCGCTCCCACAACGCCCTCCTTGACGCGTTTGTCCGCGCTCGTCGGTACTCCGACGCTGACGCGTTCTTCGCCTCACTCTCCCACGGTGCCTTCGGCCGCCGCCTCGCCCCTAACCTCCAGACCTACAACATCATCCTCCGCTCTCTTTGTGCCCGCGGAGACGTCGATCGCGCAGTGTCGCTCTTCAGTTCTTTGCGTCGTCGTGGAGTGGCCCCCGACAGAGTAACCTACTCCACCCTCATGTCAGGGCTGGCGAAACATGACCAGTTGGACAACGCACTTGACCTGCTCGACGAAATGCCGAACTATGGAGTGCAGGCTGATGCCGTTTGTTACAATGCGTTGCTCAGTGGGTGTTTCAAAACTGGCATGTTCGAGAAAGCCATGAAGGTCTGGGAGCAACTGGTGAGGGATCCTGGTGCAAGTCCTAACCTTGCCACTTACAAAGTGATGCTTGATGGCCTGTGTAAGCTTGGGAGGTTTAAGGAGGCAGGGGAGGTATGGAGTAGGATGATGGCTAATAATCACCAACCAGATACTGTTACTTATGGGATCTTGATTCATGGGCTGTGCCGATCTGGGGATGTGGATTCTGCAGCACGGATCTACTCGGACATGGTCAAGGCTGGGCTTGCTCTTGATATCGCTGTGTATAATTCACTCATTAAGGGGTTCTGTGAAGTGGGAAGAACAGGTGAGGCTGGGAAATTCTGGGATTCCACAGGTTTCTCTGGCATTCGTCAAATAACAACTTATAATATAATTATGAAGGGGCTGTTGGACAGTGGAATGGTCAGTGAAGCTACAGAGTTGTTGAAACAACTGGAGAATGATGCTTCATGCTCCCCTGACAAGGTGACTTTTGGCACACTGATCCATGGTCTGTGTGAGAATGGCTATGCTAACAGGGCATTTGAAATCTTGGAGGGCGCACGGAATAGTGGGGAAGAATTAGATGTGTTCTCATACTCATCGATGATAAATAGATTTTGTAAGGATGGAAGAACACATGATGCAAATGAGGTATATAAGGATATGGTGAAGGATGGTTGCAAACCGAATTCTCATGTTTACAATGCACTAATAAATGGTTTCTGCCGAGCGTGCAAGATTAATGATGCTGTTAAAATTTACATTGAAATGACCAGCAATGGTTGTTGCCCAACCATCATCACATATAACACACTAATAGATGGTTTGTGTAAGGCTGAAAAATATCAAGAAGCTTCAAGCTTAACAAAGGAAATGCTAGAGAGAGGTTTTAAACCAGATATCAGAACTTATGCCTCTTTGATTCGTGGCCTTTGTCGAGACAAGAAGGTTGATGCCGCCCTTCGTATTTGGGATGAAATTCTTGATGCGGGTCTTCAGGTTGATGTAATGGTGCACAACATCTTAATTCATGGTCTTTGTTCTGCTGGGAAAGTAGATGAAGCTTTTTGTATTTATTTGGAGATGAAAGAAAAGAACTGTTCCCCAAATCTAGTGACCTATAACACATTGATGGATGGATTTTATGAGACTGGTTCTATTGATAAAGCAGCATCTCTTTGGACTGCCATTTTAGATAATGGTTTGAAACCAGATATTGTTACATACAATACAAGAATTAAGGGTCTGTGCTCTTGTAATAGGACACCAGAAGGAGTCCTGTTATTGAATGAGGTGCTTGCAACAGGTATTATGCCAACTATCATTACCTGGAGCATATTAGTAAGAGCTGTAATCAAATATGGTCCAATTCAGATATGACACCTTGTAATTCTTCATGGTTTGAAGACTTCTTATGGATCTAACTAACCAAGGATTAGCATCATCATACTGAAAACTTATGCTCTCTCTCTCTCTATGGTTTTGTTTAACAAGGTATGAACTTACGTGCTTATTAAAATTGTTGATACTTGATGATTAGTTAACCTAGCAAACATACATGATATTTTTTTTAATATTATGTGTATGTATTTTCTACTCGCACCCATGATTTTGTCTTCAGAGGCATGTGTCTTTTCTTAAAATAGTATTCAGTTTGGTTGAAATTAGGGTGACATTTCTTTAACGTGTTGAGAATATAACACTTTTACCATGTTTTGGCTGCTGAAACATTGCTGAAGCATATCTCTGATGCAAGATTAAACACAGCTTGAGTTTATCTGATCTCAGGATGGAGAAACCTGTGGTTTATTGGCCATACTACATGTTACTCTTGGATCCTAAAAATTGTATTGATATATTTTCTTTAATGCATCATTGCATCAAGAATGTAACATATGTTTTGGCTGTCGAAACAATACACATCTGTGATGCAATATTATTTAAGACATCTTGAGTTTATCAAATCTCAGGTTGGAGAAACCTGTGGTTTATTGGCCAGGCTACATGTTAAACATTTTTTTGGATTATAAAAGTTGTATCAATATTTCTCTAACGCATCAAGAATGTAACACTGTTACTATGTTTTGGCTATAGCATTGCTGAAGCTTATCTCTGATGCAAGATTGAAGACAGCTTGAGTTTATCAGATCTCAGGTTAGAGAAACCTGTGGTTTATTGGCCAAGCTACATGCTAAACAATTTTTTGGATTATAAAAATTGTATCAATTTTTCTAACGCATCAAGAATTTAACACTGCTACCATGTTTTGGCTATAACATTACTGAAACATATCTCTGATGCAAGATTGAAGACAGCTTGAGTTTATCAGATCTCAGGATAGAGAAACCTGTGGTTTATTGTCCAAGCTACATGTTAAACATTTTTTTGGATTATAAAAATTGTATCAATATTTTTCTAACGCATCAAGAATTTAACACTGTTACCATGTTTTGGCTATAACATTGCTGAAACATATCTCTGATGCAAGATTGAAGACAGCTTGAGTTTATCAGATCTCAGGTTAGAGAAACCTGTGGTTTATTGGCCAAGCTACATGTTAAACAATTTCTTGGATTATAAATGACTAAAACGTTGTATCCATTCATGCTACTTTATACAGTTTACATTGCCTGTGGCAGATCACATCCTACCGCTATGTCTGCAACTCCTTTTTTATTCTTCTTTTTTCTCTGTCTTCTCAGCTTTCGGTGGTGAGATATCCTGCTCGTAGATGACCTGAGCAACCAGGCCAATGAAAATTAGACCCAGAGCAGCCACCTTCCTCCATTCCACCTCTGGTGTTGCAAAGATGGCATTGGCAATTGTAATCCCGAGTATTCCCATCAGGCCCAGGTAAATGTTCATACGAGTTTTTGATCCTGCACTCTCTTTTGCAATCTCTTTGACCTTCTGTGCTTCCACCTTGGCTTGCACCTTTATTTCCTTCTTGTTCCGAGGCTTGACCTTGCCAAGGCTCTGGAAGAACATTCCTTCGTTTTTCTCCTTTTCAATCCAGTCTTCAAAGTCCTCTAACACCTTATCGTTCATTTCTATCTCTTGCCTCTGTGCCTCAGCCGTCTCCTCGAAGGCTTGCATCTTGCTGTCGAGCCTCTCCAATATCTGCCTCATCAGACACCGCAGTTCTTTGTCAAACAGTGAATAGCATTAGGCTGTTCAACTTTTGATTGAAAGAGATGCTCACCTGGTCACCAACCGCATCAAGTTCTTTCATAGCGTTCTGTCCAATCAGGTCGAACTCGGAGTCGGCGTCCTTGGCGAACTTGGTCAGGTACGCAGAGCGCTCGTCCAAGAACTCCGTGATGCGCACCTTCTGCGCCTGAAGCATGGCCATCTGCGCAAGGACCTCCTGCTGACGTTTGTCGCCGCCAAGCGGCGGGGGACTACCGGCTTCAGCATCTTCAGAACCGCTGGCAGAAATGAAAGATCTCTTCCTACCTAGCAGAGCACGCCGGAACAGAGAGGATCTGCGCAGTGAGGGGCATGACTGAATGGTATGGAGAGTAAGCATCTCCTATTCTCCTTGCAATTCTGTAGTCGCTTTGCTGTTGCTGGTGTTGATTTGGCAAAAGTATCTTGCAAGGTATTCTGCCTACCTCTCGTCGCTGGAGCCCGGGAACCATATCTCTTCTGTTCCGTAACAAGACCAAATTGCCCTTGCGTGCTGGGTTTCCTCAGGTCCATGTCTTGCTTGCCCACTTTTTGCAGGAAGTGGACCCTTCGTTGTCCAGTTGGAGCCGCCGAAAATATCGAGCCCCGCAAGGTGCCACGAAGTCACGAGTCGGGCCAAAATGGACGCAGTTGGGCATCATGGGCTCAATCAAGTACTGAAAGACATATGGGCCGTAATGAATGGCCACGTACAAGTCCATGTCCAAGAAATACTATCGATCTATTATGATTGAAGATTCTCAAAAAAAAAAAAAAAAAAAACTATCATGATTGAAGGCGCGAGATCGTCCTTCCATCCATGGCATCATTTTTTCTTTGATAATATGACATCATTCTTGGTTTGATGTCACCACTCACCAATGCTATTATGGAATGAAATGGTAAGGTCGCGCTTATTGCCATCCGGGGCTAAGTTTTTTCCACACGAATTAAAACCTGAATGATGAGTTATTGTTGGTGAGGGTGGACTTTCTCTGTTTGTCGCTTTTTATCCATGCTTGTGAAGTGGAAACGGTGCCCTAGTACTGGCTTGTTCCCTTTCCGTCTGCCAGGTGCTCCCTTGTTCAACGGAGTGATCTATACTATACCTAGAGCATTTCATGTGTAATGATGTTATTTTAATCTCTAGAACTTGTAATGGTGCGGCTCATGATCTAGCTAGCCTAGAAATGAGTTGGGACCCGGGTGAATCCTGTGTTTGATGAGCCCCCTTCCGGGATTTGTAAGACTTTTGGTGGCTCGCGATTCTGTTGAGTCTTCGGTTTCAATAACAAGGCCTTAGAGCTGTCAAAAAGAATCTTGACCTAACGTAATTTCGCAAAAACAAACGGAAACTCGGAATCACGGAACGATGTTCTCCCTCTGCGCAATTCAGTACTGCACAGCCCACATGATGCGAATCCTTTTCCTTCAGGGCTTCAGCAGAATCGTCGGGATCACACGTCGCATCCATTCTACAGTAGGTGAATCCTCTGGCCCCCTGCCCCCCTCACATGCGCCCCTGCTGCCTGTGCTCGTGACAGCAGAAACGGTCTGCAGCCCTGCACGGTCATGACTCAAATGAGCCCCGGCGTGCTATGCCCATTGGCCCATTCCCTCCGCTGTTCTGTCAGAGGGGGGACGGGGGGTGGGGGCCGGGCGGGGCTCAGCTGCTCAGTAGGAGTAACGCCACAAGCAGACGAACATGGCAACATGCTGATGCCCGGGGACAGCGACCAGCGTGCCGAGCGAGCAACTTGGGCCCTGGACGGCTGCACTGGAAGGAGGCGCGAGCTTATGGGTTCCGGGGGAATCAATGCCTTTGGTAACCCGATAGTGCCCATTTGGACCGCTCGACGCGTCGCTGTCGGCGCCACCGGAGCATCGGCTGCGTGCAGATGCAGTGCTTGCTCAGGCACTGTCTAGGTCCTATTTAGTTCCACTTCATTTTGCTAAATTTTTTAAGATTCCCTGTCACATCGAGTCTTTGACGCATGCATGAAGCATTAAATATAAATAAAAAATAAAACTAATTACACAGTTTAGACAAAATCCACGAGACGAATCTTTTAAGCCTAATTAGACACACTAATTGCCAAATAACAACGAAAAGCGCTACAGTGTTATTTTACAAAAATTTTCGGATCTAAACTGGGCCTTAGTTCCCAAAAAATTTTGCACAGTACCCGTCACATCGAATCTTGCGGCATATGCATAGACGAAAAAAAACTAATTGCACAGTTGTGTGAGAAATCGCGAGACGAAACTTTCGAACCTAATTAGTCTATAATTAGACACTAATTATCAAATACAACCGAAAATGCTACAGTAGCCAAAAACCCAAAATTTTTTGGATCTAAACGCACCGTCACCCTCAGTTGCTCTCCTGCCCAACCCAGCAGGCAGCAGCGCAACGCACAGCATATTCTGGCTTCTGCGGGTGAACGACTGAACGCAACGGGGCTTGGAAGTTTGGATATCATCACTAACCGCAGTCAGGTTTCTGAACTCGCCGGCGATGGCGGTGCTGTAGTCGACTGAACAGTGAACACGGGGCAGGGGGCACGACACACAAGCTAAAAACAGGGTGTACGTACGCAGCAGTACGGGGTTTTCATAACACTGTGCTTGAGGTGCTGACGTGCTGTTCATACTCCGTATACTGCAGTGCTTTGCTAGCTGTGTTCGATGTACTGCAACTACTTGCTGCGTTACGATTACGAAATGGCCAGCTGGATTTATTCTCAGCGAAATGGTCAGTTGGATTAATTCCCCACGAAACGCTGTCACTTGGATTAGTTTAGACCTGACCGTCATGTTCTTCCACACTAATAATGGATCGGATAAAAATGTCAACAAAAAAAACTACAGAAATGCTAAAGGACACGCGTGTGTTTTATCTTGTCTTGGCATACGGATTTTGTGTCTGTTGGATGGGCATCGTGTCTCCTTGCCACCGCGTAATTTCTTTCTCTGATTTGGAGGGCCCACTTTGTCTATACTGTTGAAAATTGCTATCCATTTTTAGAGCATTTCCTCTTCCTCTTCTTCCCCTCGACGCACTACCCCGCGGCGCGCTCCCAAGGCGATTTCATCGGCGCTGCGGCGATTGCTCTGACGAACTCGTACTTCCCCGTCGCGGAGTGCTGGCGACCCGCTGTTTTTTCCCTTGTTTG
Source organism: Miscanthus floridulus (assembly GCF_019320115.1). Lineage (NCBI taxonomy): Eukaryota > Viridiplantae > Streptophyta > Magnoliopsida > Poales > Poaceae > Miscanthus > Miscanthus floridulus. The sequence goes on from NC_089584.1 coordinate 128,830,763, forward strand.
TTGCTCCTTTGCTCTTGTGTGTGCTGGATCCCATTTCGTCATGTGGAGTAGATTTCGTGGATCTATGTATTTTGATGACGGCAGAGAGATGGAGATTTGGATGGGAGATTTTGGGACGTAGGCGGGTGGCGGGGATCGATGAGGTAGGGGACTCGACTCGGGGCTCGGGCGTGCCGGCGTGGGGAGCAGAGCGTGTGCTGTTGCAGCCTGCGGCGGATGATGTGGGGAGCGAACATGCAAGCGGGTCGTGGGTGTCGTCGCTCCTTCGCGGCCGCGGCAGCCGACGAGCCATAGGGCGCTGTTGCGAGCGGGATTAAGACCGACTGCGCTGCTCTGCTGCTGCGCACGGCGCTATGTAGCAGTAGTGGCTATCTCACCGGCCAAGCTAGAAAGAGGACTTGGCCTTGCAGGACTGCACAGGGACACGAACGGAGATCTGCTCACCGGGAGCAGGACAGGCACCGAGCAGCTCAGCTTGCCTGTTGAGTGTTGACGGATGGGCCTTTTTCCTTTTCAGAGGTCTGTAGCAGAACAACTTACATAGCCCAATCCCTGCAGTATTTGATTACTGTTAGTATTTGACTAGTCCAGTCTCGTCGATTTGTTCAGCTAACTCGGTAGAGTATTCAAATCTTTGCTTCTTCTTATTTTTTCTTACTGTGTGTGTATGTTCAGTTACCTGAGAGCCAACTACCTACAAGGAGGTATGCCTTCAGAGATTGGCGAGCTCATGCACCTCACAATCTTGTATGGTCCTTCACATTAGCATCACTCATTATCCAATTGTGATTTAACAGTGTTATTATTATTATTTCTATCTAATGTGTTCAAATTGCAGGGACCTGTCAAGTAATCTGTTGAGAAGCACAATACTAGGCTTGATTGGAAGCCTCACTCACCTTAGCTTTCTGTAAGTTTTTCTTGTGCCCTTGTTGGAAACGCATAAATACATAGTGCTGATGATTTAAAAGTAAAAAAACTGAGAGAGAGCACATACTTACCATGCATCTCCTAGGAACCTGTCTACTAATTTATTCTCCAGAGAGATCCCAAATGTCGGTGCCCTCGGGACCTTCAAAAACAGCTCGTAAGCACCTTTGTCCCTTCTTTACCTGCTTGTTCCTAGTTATGATGTAGGATAGCTATATTTATTGTTGTTGTGTATTTGCTCACGTGATGCAGGTTCGTCGAAAATCTGGAACTTTGTGTCCTATCCATCCAGAAGGGTTGCCGTGGAACCCTCGGCTTTCCTGCTATGCTGCCGCACTCCGATCCATTCTCTTCAGCTGGCAAGTCTTTCATTTCTATTCGTGTTATAGTGTTGAACTCTTTTTTCACAATTTTGGTGCAGGTGCAATGTGTGTGACTGACTGGTGGAGTTATTTGTTTCTGGTTGAAGTAGATTTTTCTCCAATCAATAACAACAAGACATCACATTTCTGAATGGCATTGTGATCAGCTCGATGTCAACCTTGGCTCTTGCCTTGGTACCTGTGCTCGGATTCCTATGAATTTGCTTGCTGTCCAGGAAGAAGAGCATTGGTGGGAACTATGTAAAGATGGACAAGCTAACTGTCATAGCTAGATCTTCTTTTTGCACCAATGGCATTCTAGTTGTATTTGTGGTTGATTGAGGACAGGGGATGGGGACTTATGGGAAAACAAAAGTTTAGATGGGAGTATGATAGCTAGATCTTCTTTTTCTTACTATGTCGTGCTTTTCTTCTAGTTGGACTTTAATTTGCATCAATTCATGTGAGACCAGCATGCATGCAAATGTATAAATCTAGTCTACTACTAGTCTAGTTAGGTTTTGGATAGCAACATAGTAATCTGTGCTAGAACATGTTGGAATCTATTCTTTGTGATTTGTGCCAACACACACCTCTTATTTGAGTGCATTTTTCTGTGAACTTAAGTTAAACTTGTCTAAACTATGAACTGGTATGAACTTAATTGTGAATATGAGGTTGATTCAGTAGTCCAGCATAAGTTTTTTGAGCTAGGCAAATTTTTGACCTGCATGTAGCCATGGAGAATGATGAATTTCTACTGCAAACTGCATTAGAATTCTACTGAACCGTGATTTTATTATATTCTTTTATGTAGAAGCATCATTTTGTTGATTGCACATTTATTAGTAGTAAATTGTACACTTCAACTACTGCAATTATGGTGTGCAACATGTGCAATATCTGATCTTTATAAATAACTTTGTCACTATTTTAGTTAACTTAGAGCATGCAATTGTTCTTGCTTTAGGGCATCAATATTCTTTTGTATGGGCTATCTGGGACTGGAAATGGGTCCTCTGTTTCAATGTAAGCATTAGACACTACATTTTTATGGAGTGCATATAATTTCTATTTTAATACAACTCTTCTCTTTAAGGAATAGATCTTTTGGCTTGATACGACAATTGTTTCCTTAACTGCAGTGAAAATGCTAGAGGGTAGCTGAAGGGTAGTGCATATATCAGCTGGTTTCATGATATTCTTCTCTATTCTAGGTAAATTTACTTGTCATGGGACTAGTATTTGATTCTTTACCAGATCTTTGAGATAATAGATTTTAAGCCTAACATGTATGATGGAACTTCAAAATTGGTCTTGTCTTTTCATAGATTTATGCCAGCTCACACCTTATTTTTGTTCATGTCTTTTCATAGAAAAAAATTGTTCGTTGTGATTTGTGCTAACATATATTGAACTTTGTTAATTGTGATTTGTGCTAGCACACACGTCTTATTTGTCCTTGTCTTTTCATAGAAAAAAAATATCACTTGTGATTTGTGCTAACACATATTGAATTCTGTTGATTGTGATTTGTGCTAGCACACATCTCTTATTTGTCCTTGTTATTTTATAGAAAAAATTCTCTTGTGATTTATGCTAACACATCTTGAACTTTGTTAATTGTGATTTATGCCAACACACACCTCTTATTTGTCCTTGTCCTTTCATAAAAAAATTATCCTCTTATGATTTGTGCTAACACATCTTAAACTTTGTTAATTATGATTTATGCCAACACACACCTCTTATTTGCCCTTGTCCTTTCATAGAAAAAAATTGTCTCTTGTGATTTATGCTAACACATCTTGAACTTTGTTAATTGTGATTTATGCCAACACACACCATTTGCCCTTGTCCTTTCATAGAGAAAATTGCCTCTTGTGATTTGTGCTAATACATCTTAAAATCTATTAACATGTTACATAACTGAACCCTTGATCTGTCAGACCTTTTGTTACAGAGAAGAGGCAGTCTGCAGCTAACCGGATCAGAGAGAAGTACCTTGATAGAATTCCAGTAAACTTCTACCCTCCTGTATGCATTGTTTTTTTGTTTATGTTGATTTACTCAAAATCCTAAAATCTTCTCTGTCAGTGCATCCGATCTGCAGCTTGGCCGCGCTCTGCTACTGCTGCTACATGCTCCCGGCCATGTGAATAGTCTGCTATAGATGCTCTGAACATATAGTATCTCCTCAGGTCTATCCACTAATGGATTAGTGGCGTTTATTGTTCTTGTCCATAATAGTCGCAGTGCTCTATTCCTATTAATATGTTCTATTCATGAAAAAACAAATAAAACATTCAGTTACTTAATAATTGCAACAAATAAGTAAATATTTATAGTTTTATCGTACGTTGTGATCGGATGTGGCCTAGCACTCAATGACATATGGTTTATACTGGTTCAGGCAACGTGCCCTACGTCCGGTCTGAGTCGGTCAGAGACTTTATTTCTGAGCCCAGGTGCTCGAAGTTTACTGTGGGGTTACAAACGAATGAGAATAAGATGGGGGTGTAAGAGGTCCGGCCGGACTCTGGACTGAAGGGCCAAGAGTGACGAGAACTCCTACGTGCGCTAAGTATTGGAATGTGTAGCTTTAGAGTTCTAGAGCCGTGGAGCTGTTCGAGTGCTCAGAATATCTAAAGCTAGTCGAGAGAGAGTCGAAATGAACTGTCCTTGTTGAAAGAGAGTACATCCCCTTTTATAGATGAAGGGGACAGCCTTATAAGTTTTAAGAGAGAGAGAGAGAGTTTTTTTAGTCTTGTTACCCACGCTATCGGGTACAAGAAGGTCATCGACGCTTGCAACATTGTTTATGTCAGACGTATGTGGCAAGCTTTACTGTGTTTGCCTGGTACGGCAAAGGACGGTGCCCACGACACTGTAGGGTAAACGTCAGTGCCCACAACACTGTTTGGGTTCTAACATACTTGGAAGGTTGTAAAGCCGCTAGAAGACATGCCTGGAAGGTTGTAGAGCACCCTTCTAGCGGTACTATTCTGTAGGTGTGCATGGTACAGTCCTTGGTTTGCTTTATCTGCTCCGCCTTACTCTTGGGTCTTCACCGAGCGGGCGTCCCCGGTCGATCGTTCCCAGTTGACTCCGGCCGCGCTGATCGGAGAAGAGCCGTAAGCAGAGGTTCGGTGTATTCCAGTCAGAGAAGCAGGTCGGAGTCGGAAGCAAGCGTCGTTCCCTCCTTAACCAGGCCCCTCGGTCGGAGAACCGGGTTGGAGTTGTAAGCGAGCGTCGTTACTTCCTTGGCTAGGCCTCTCGGTCTGAGAACGCGGGTTACTCTTTCGGCCTGTCGTTAGATAGCTGGGCCGGCCTACGAGTTGTGTGTCGTTCGTAATGCCGTTCGCTGGGTCGGACTTTTGCTGGGAAGCGGGTCCATCGGGTACCCTGGGTTTATGAACCCGACAAATTGCAATAACAATATGTAGTATTTGCACTATTTGAAATGTGCAATTTTTATATTCTTGTTTTGTAATATTTGACGATGATATTCATTGTGCATTTTTTCACTGAGAACATCTCATTATGTGCGAGTAAATATTTTGTGTCGTAGTAATTTCATCAATATAATGCATTACACTTAATTTGCATATAAGATTGTGCAAAATCTAGCAGCATCTAAAATAGTAATTGGGTGCTCTGAGTTAATTTTGATTTGTGGCAGAGTTTCTTTCTGCAGTGGCAGAGTTGTTATTTTGTCAATAAGCTTGTACGTGTGTTTACTATGTCAATAGTTCAATTCTAGCCCAAATAAGCAAAATTTCAGTTACGGGTATCGGTTTATCCTCCCGTTAAGCTTTGGCGGGCCCGGTAAGGTTTGACGGGTTTGATTCGCGAACCCGTTAACCCTGCCTGCGTATAAAAAAACAACTGAAACAGAATTTGTGCGTTGAATCCAGATCTGATGGTCCACGTAATCCATGTGCGAGCTTTTGGTAAAACACATGTTTTTCTATCTGTCACAACACATGTGTTCTGCAGTCAACAAACATCTATATGCTAGCTTTTACTAACAGACATGGTTGTTCACTGGACAGACTCAAAAACCAATACGTACGGCAGCCGAGTATGATTCGGGGTGATATTGGACTTCACGGAACCGGAAAATTCGGGTAAACACTTCGTACCAGCTGTACGTTGTACTTGTAGCCGTAGCTGTCCTTTTTACGACCAAAGGCTTTGCATATTGTTATTATAACTGCGCAGACGTATTGCATGAAGTCATATCTACATCTATACATTTATATTATGTATATTATTATTGTTACTTAATACTTCATCCGTTTCAAATATCTATACATGTATATTATGTATATTATTATTGTTACTTAATACTTCATACGTTTGGCTTTTCTAATTACTAGATACATAGTTTTTACATTATATCTAGACATATAGTAAAAACTATGTATTTAGAAAAGACAGTGTGACTTAGAATTTGGAACGGATGAAGTATTAAAGAGTGAAATAATCCTTCTGTTGTTTTTTTTCTACATTTTAAGGTGCACATGCATCTCTTGTGATCCGTATCTGATTTGGACTTATGACTTATACTCATACGGGTTAGAGCATCTCCAAGAGTACCTAATATTTTCTTCCTAATAAAAACATAAAGTTTTATGACTCCTAAAAAAACATTAGAAGGAATAAAGAAGGCCATCTCTAAGAGTTTCTAATAATCCACTCCTTAAATATAGAAGACAATTTTACATCAGAAATCCTATACTATTTCAAAATTATCCTAACCAATTTTATATATTCTTTTTCTTTTATATATTTGCATCAGTAACCCTTTCCTACTCTTTATTTTTTCCATGTCATTCCACCTATAGATTGGTTGATAAACACGCGCGGGAGAGAGAAGATACGCGCGACTCCGAAACGCGTAACTTTACGCGAAACATGGTGACTTTTTCTAAGTTCTAAAAGTTTAAGAGGATGGATTAAGAGTTATTGAAAATGAGTTTTTTCTCATCTTACTAAAAACCAAGGATTAGAAAGGGATTTAGGGAATTCTTGATATGCTCTTAGAACCCCGCATGTTTGTACGTCCAAAGATGTTGTGGAGTCTGATTCTGATACACATCGGAAGAGATGACACCCTCCAAATATCAAGTTGTTTAGTTAATTACGCAACAAGGTGTATATTTCCACATCGGACTTGATTGTTACGGACAATATGCGTTCTCTGCATTACTGTTATCTTTGCTTGCTTGCACAACCGAATGAAAAAGATATGTCATGATGGGCAAGAGTACAAAGTCAGACCTCCTCGAAGCAGATAGCATTTCACTAAGGGCTCGTTCCGTCAGGGCATTACGACACCAGGAATCACTCCAGCTCGTGGAAGCTTATATAAATCTTTTTTGCGAATAGGAAGCTTATATAAATTAATGTAACGATTCTAGCCGAAATTCTTCCTAGGCTTCGTTCCTGGAGAAACGAACGGGGCATAAGGGTGTGTTTGTTAAAGAATGAGGTGATCCATCATCTTCTCACTCTTCACTTTTTGTATTTGGTTTGTGGAATAGAATGAGTTGGTTCATCACCACCTCATTCCTCACAAGCTAATAACTAGTATATGCACGAGGAATGATTTGATTTTATCAAAATTTATGGGATGAACTATGAGTTGATCCATCGCCACCCCATTCCTCACATGCTAATAACTAGTATATGCATAGGGAATGAGTTGATTTCACCAAAATTTTATAGGATGAACTCATAATGCATCATCTCATGAAGCATGAGGCACACAGATATATTCCTAAAGTTTTTCTGTGAGAATCATGACTCGCTTGGAACGAGAAAGAATGAATTCTCAAAAGTTTGACTGTGCTTTGTATTTTGGGAATTCTTTTCCCACACTAATATACTGTGCTTTAACGTGGGTCCCGTTCGCTGGTCTGAAACTTGGCTGAAACTGGCTGAAAATACTGTTCTGGCTGAATTATTGTGAGAGAAAAATACTGTTCCGGCTAAAAAAAGAAACTGTACAAGACGAATCTGAGGTAAGCCGAACAATACCTATATATTAAAAGTTGTCGTAAAAAAAACGAATTCTCAAAAGTTCATTCGCTTCGGGCAGAAAACCAGGGAACTTTTTTCCCATGTCTTTTTTTTAAACGATTTTTTTTCCATGTCTCAAACGGGCCTAGTTGAACGCAATTGCCAATTTGCCATGAAATAAGATGTCACTGTAGTAAAAATGTAAAATACCCAGTATTCCGTTTGATCCGTAGAGATCTGTAATCTTGTTTATTGGCTTTCACCTGAACTAAGCCTGGTCCACTTGTCAGCCTGCGTGAATGCTGACGACAGGGCCGTTGTTCGCAGAAGAGGCCTCACGCTGCGTTCACGTGGGCCCACCGGCGGCGATGGCAGGCCTCAAGCAGAGAGGAGGGACCACCAGGCTGTCGAGGTGGTTGGTGCGCCTGAGAAGTGACGCCGTTACTTACGTCAAAAAAAAAAAAATGGTCCGATTCCAACAAACCACGGACACTGCTTGCAGCAACAAGATATTTTGTGTAAAGCTTTACAGCTTATTGGTCGCGATGATGAATTTTCTGCCATATAGCTGTTGTTGGACTATTTCCCTTAAAATGATTAATTCACTCACAGCCTGTTTGGATCTTTCAAAATATTTTGAAGGAAGTACAATCTACTCCCTATGTTCCAAATTGTAAGATATTTTGATTTTTTAGTAAATTATTTTTATTATGTACATAGCAAAAACTGTTATATCTAGAAAAGTCAAAACATCTATAATTTGGAATGGAGTGACTAGACTAAACCCCTATTTATATCCATAGAGGTAATAGTTAGTTGCACATATTAGCTTTGTTGGATCCAAACGGGTCCGGCCAATAGTCTAGCTAATTGTTAGTTGAATACTAACTAATAATTATCTCACTAGTTGGACTAAACCAACTAATAGTCAGCTAGTTAATATTAGCTAAAAGCTATTAACTAGCAAGCTGTAGCAACTAATGAATTCAAATAGGACCTCAGCTATCTAATTGGAATTTGACATTTGAAAACTTTTCAAAGTTTAGGTAGGGGGGTGTGAGATAGAAGTAGATTATGTTGATTCTCGTGCTCTATTTCGGCTCTGCAATTTATACCATACTCTTTATCCCTCTCCCCTACAACAACAGGGCAGCACACAAGCATCTCTCCCATGTGGCCAAGACAACATATATATAACGTATACATGTTAATTGAATGAATCTATTATGTCTAAATTGTGATTATTAGAATCAATTTATATTTCAACGATCCAAATGAGACTTATTAATTCGAAGTATCACAACAGAAAAGAAGAGAGGAAGTCATGGGGGTGGAAGCGATTATGCTCTGTCAATCTAGGCACAGGCATATGTACAGAGTACTTTGATTGATGAAGATATTTGAAACACTTACACCGGTGATACATTTAGTCACAACTTGCAGCCAACTTTTGGCGGATAAGTTAGGCAGCCATCTGAATACTTAGCAACAGAACTATCACGTAATATTGTGCTACTATATTGAATAATGTATAGGTGTTGGTACAAGTTAAATGCTTGGTATCATCATCTCATAGCCTGTAGACTGGTCTCCTCCAAATTTTGTATTGTCATTTTTAGCAATGAGGTCTACCGAAAAGGACATCTCTAAATTAAACTTAGATGGTTAGGCCACTAGATATATGTAGAACAGGTCCCAGCAAGGTAAGACAACCAAGGGGTTCCATTGACAGCAGTGTGGTACACAGCGCAATCTTGCAGAAAAAAAGACGGGCTTGTCTACTAATTGTATATTGCGGACCAACTCCATTGGATGGTAGACATCATACCACATGATTAGTCAGACCAATTGTTTTTTTTTTGTCTTTTCTAAACTTCACCTCAAGATATAAATTCCAAGTTTCACCCTACCACACGTCTCCTCTAGATGTTTTTTTTTTATCTTGCTGCTAAATTTGAAAACGGTCATACATAAAAACACTTCTGATTAGATTCACACATAAAAACAAGTCGGTCGTTGCTACGGAATGGGCATAGCCGAATAGCATAATTGATTTTCTCTTATCACAGACAGGGGAGACAGACGGACAGACACCCTTTTGAGCTGGTTGTGGCGCAGCTCACTGAGCACTGTGCTGCGCCCGGCGGGCGACGCCATTTATCACCTCACCTCCTCCACCCGGGTGCTTACGTGACGCGGCACCACCGGCTGATCGGCGCGGGAACGGAGTAAACGCTGGCTCTCCAATCCCCGTCCTCCCTCGCTGCTCTGCTCCTCATCCCTCACTCTCCCTTGCCGAGGCAGAGCCGCAGAGGCTTGCTTCTCCCTCCAATAATTCCCTTCCGCCTCTCCTCCTGTCCTCTCAAGCCCACACACCAGCAGAAATCACAGCGGCAGGGGCAGCAAAAAATCTCCATGCCCACGCTTGGCCTAGATCTCCGGCGAGCCGGCCTCGCGCGGTAGCAGATCTGCTCCCCGATCCCCGGCCGGCCCGATGGGCGGCGAGGTGCCGGAGCCGCGCCGGCTGAGCCGCGCGCTCAGCTTCGGTTGCGGCGCCGTCCCCGAGGAGGCGCTGCACCTCGTGTTCGGCTACGTGGACGACCCGCGCGACCGGGAGGCGGCCTCGCTCGTGTGCCGCCGCTGGCACCGCATCGACGCGCTCTCGCGCAAGCACGTCACCGTCGGCTTCTGCTACGCCGTGGAGCCCGCGCGGCTGCTCGCCAGGTTCCCGCGGCTCGAGTCGCTCGCGCTCAAGGGGAGGCCCCGCGCCGCCATGTACGGGCTCATCCCCGAGGACTTCGGCGCCTACGCGGCGCCCTGGGTCGCCCAGCTCGCCGCGCCGCTCGACTGCCTCAAGGCGCTCCACCTGCGCCGCATGACCGTCACCGACCAGGACATCGCCGTGCTCGTACGCGCGCGCGGCCACATGCTGCAGGTGCTCAAGCTCGACAAGTGCTCCGGCTTCTCAACGGACGCCCTCCGCCTCGTCGCCCGCTCCTGCAGGTAATAGATACCCGTGTTTCTGTTCATTTGCTGATCTGCCACGCCGTGTTTGTTCAGCCTGCTTTCCCATTACGGTGTGCTGGGAAAGTAAGCTGGGTAGTTGCGCACTTGAGTACTTGATCTTTCCCCCCTCTTAGAGAAATCATGATTGATCCGGTGGAGATGTTCCTACAACGGAGTAACGGATAAGCTTGAGCCGTGTGTCAGTTTCTCCAAGTAGTCAGCTCGCCCGCTTCTGGATTCTCCTCTCTTTCCTGAGAAATTGGCATGGGCAAGCTCTGATGCGATCTTAGGTCATAACATGCAAGAATTTTCTTGACTATAAATCGATAAGAGCTTTGGATATGCAAAAGACACATTCATAATACTGCTGGTTTGATCATTAGTCCAGTGTTTTTTTTTTGTTTCCTTGTCCATGCTACGTGAGGAGTCCCCAGTTCTTAGTACAACAATTTCGCATAAGCAGGCTGTTTGAGGTGTCGACAAAATGACTGGTGATCTATCATTCCCAGGAGGCCAAGAGTACTCATGTACCACGTTGATTGGAATTGAACATGGCTACTCTGTCCCCAATGAAACATATTTTTGACCAAAATTCAGTTGCAGCTTTGCGCGTTGTTGATTTCAGTTATCAACCAATTCAATCATGAACACATCTCATATGGTAGCATCTTTTCCCAGAATGTCTTGTATTTCAGGCAGCATCTTTTCCCCTTCTCTCTTCTTCCCAGAAGTCTTTCAGATGGTTTAATCTTTTATTTCTTAGTTTGAATTCTGTAACGATGTTGTTGAATCGGTTGACTAAGTTGAATAATAGATGTTCATGGAAGTTTTGTTTTTGATATCCATCTCAAATGTTTACTATTATTTTTTGTGTGCTGAAGCTACATTCCTTTTTGATACTGGAGGCAAGAAACCATGGTGGATGCTCTGTTGCAATTGCAAGTCATTTTTCCTCATGAAAAAATTGCACTGGTTTCTTTAGCAAGTCTTTTTTACGTATTATTTACTGATGCACAGTGAATTTATCATTCTAGTTGCTATGACTACATGATATCACAACAGTAACATGTCATAAATCGTCTTGACAGATCTCTGAGAACTTTGTTCCTGGAAGAATGCACAATTGCCGATGAAGGGAGTGAATGGCTCCATGAACTCGCTGTCAACAATTCTGTTCTGGTGTCACTGAACTTCTACATGACGGAACTCAAAGTGGAACCTGCTGATCTGGAGCTTCTTGCAAAGAACTGTAAATCATTGATTTCTTTGAAGATGAGTGAGTGTGATGTTTCAGATCTGATTGGTTTTCTCCAAACCTCCAAAGCATTGCAAGAATTCGCTGGAGGGGCTTTTTTTGAAGTTGGAGAGTACACCAATTACGAAAAGGTCAAGTTCCCACCTAGGTTATGCTTCTTGGGGGGTCTTACCTTCATGGGTAAAAATGAGATGCCCGTTATCTTTCCATATTCTGCAATGCTTAAGAAACTGGACTTGCAGTACACTTTCCTCACCACTGAAGATCATTGCCAGCTTATTGCTAAATGCCCCAACCTACTGGTTCTCGAGGTAATGTTTTTGTACATCTTTAATATTACTTGTGTGTCTAAAATAAGTGACTATCTAATTTCAACTGACAAGATAGATGCTCTCGACAGGTGAGGAATGTGATTGGGGATAGAGGATTAGAAGTTGTTGGCGATACATGCAAGAAGCTACGAAGGCTCAGAATTGAGAGGGGGGATGATGATCCCGGTCAAGAAGAGCAGGGAGGAGTCTCTCAGATAGGCTTGACAGCCGTAGCTGTTGGCTGCCGTGAACTGGAGTACATAGCTGCCTATGTATCTGATATCACAAATGGGGCGCTGGAATCCATTGGCACCTTCTGCAAGAATCTCTATGACTTCCGGCTTGTTCTACTTGACAAACAGAACAAAATAACAGATCTGCCACTTGACAATGGTGTCCGTGCTCTATTGAGGAATTGCACCAAACTTCGGAGGTTTGCCTTCTACCTGAGACCGGGAGGGCTTTCGGATGTTGGCCTTGGTTACATTGGACTATACAGTGGAAACATCCAATACATGCTGCTTGGCAACGTTGGCGAATCTGACAGTGGATTGATCCAATTTGCAATGGGATGCACCAAACTGCGGAAGCTCGAGCTGAGGAGCTGCTGCTTCAGCGAGCGAGCTCTGGCAGTGGCCGTGCTCCAGATGCCCTCGCTGAGGTACATATGGGTGCAGGGGCACAGAGCCTCTCAAACGGGCCAGGACCTCATGCTCATGGCCAGGCCGTACTGGAACATTGAATTTGCGCCTCCCTGTCCCGAAAGCGCTTATCGGGTGATGGCAGATGGACAGCCTTGTGTTGACACCCACGCCCAGGTTCTTGCGTATTACTCCCTTGCTGGAAGGAGGCCGGACTGTCCTCAGTGGCTGGTTACTTTGCATCCTGCGTGACTGTAAATACGTCAAGCTGTCCGACTTGTGGTTATTGTACCAGCTGCTTGTGTACCGTAATAAACTCTAGTACTGTAGTGGAGGTGTAGTGCAATAAGGTGCAGTTGTTGCTTGTACTAGTATCTAATCCTAGGAGGATGTATACTAAGTTGTTCTATGCTTTCCTTTCCTTTCCCTGGAATTGTATTTTGCTCCACTGTAAATATAAGAAATGGCCTGCTAGTTTTGGCTGTGCTAGATAAATTGGAATCATGGATATCAGGTGCATTGCATGCACAAGAACAGATGAGCCGAAACGGATTTGGACGTGTACTAGAATTGATAAAGAGGCAATGCATTTGGACGTGTACTAGAATGTCTGGACTCTGAAGCTCGAGTCCAGGTCCAGCACCAGGAAGACGACGGTCACTATGAAACGGGTGGCTCCGTCCCTCACTTGCCACTTGGAGCCCCTACGTGGAGTAGTACGTGGTCTCGGTGGGCAGCGACATGGGCCGTCGCCGTGTGGCGGGGGACCTGTCATCTGTGCCCACTGCCCACCCAGCTACCGCGGCACCGCGCCCAGAATGCGATAGCGTCGCGTTCCAGCACAATGGCCAATTGCTTGGCGATAGCAGTAATGGCTAGCGAACAAAAAAACGTAGCCCCGCCGCTGAATCGACAACTGGGGGCGGCTTTCCTCGTCGGGAAAAGGACGTTTCTGTCAGCTTGCCCATGAATTCTGGGGCACCATTTCATGAAGAACCCGGTTGATCTGAACATGCCAAGGGCAGATACGGGGTTAGGAGCAGCTGGAGTCTGTTGTTACGTCCACTTCTGTAACATTCTAACTGAAAGACGTTTTATATAGTAATTTCCACCTAGGATTCTAGAATGTTACTCTATCGATACAAATCTTGAGAGCAGTTAAACAAACATGTGAATAGACGAGATGGAAGCATCTGGTTCTATCTGCTCCATGCAGGGAAAGCCACAACCTCAACAATAAACTGATGTACTGTTAAGTCCTAGACAGCCGAATCTCAACAATAGCAACAATTGTGTTTGGTCTAAAATCAGACAGGAATTAGAGAGAGTTCTGAATCTTGCACAGCGCATAAAAGGTCAAAAACATTGGGTTTTTTAGCGCCCATCCGATCCGGACGCTGCCCGCACAGAGAGTGAATGAGGGCCCAGCGCGTCAGGCTCACGAGGGAGCGCACCAACAGTGGGCCCGCGCCGCCATGGACGTCGCCCACGTTGTCTTGGATGTCGCTCACGCCGCCGGAGGCTTCCCACGCGCATCCCATGTGCAACACCGGATCTACTTTTAAAATATCCAGATGTAACAATTACAACATACAAAAGAAAACAAATGATACACTTGAAAAAAACATCTGAAACACTCGCGAAGACACCTAAAAAGCATTTTAAAAACCATTGCAAACATATGCAATATCCAGATGAAACACTTACAAATATATTATGAAACACCGTGAAAACACTTGAAATATATACTTGCAACATGCATGTATATGCAACATCCAACTCTACTTTTGCAACATCCAGATAAAACACTTGCAACATTCGTCTGGAACAGATAAAACATTTGGAACATACACTTGAAACATACGTGTATAACCATTACCACATGTGCAGCATCCCGACTACTTTCTTAACATCGGTATACAACACTTGCAACATGCCTCTGAAACATCTGAAATACTTGAAACATACTATTGCAATATGCGCTTTGAACATAGCATCTGCTTGCTGATGGGACGAATGAAAGCTCGTCGACACAGAGCTCGATACCACGGAATGGCGCGGAGGTCGCCGGTGTGGAGCTCGTCGGCGGCACGAACCTCGGCAGAGGCAGAGGCAGGCGGATGGAGCACGACCGTGATGGGAGGCGCGAGTCCAGGAGCAAGCGAGCGCCAAGCACGTCAGGCTCACCGTGCGTGGCGCGGGTGGGCAGGGCAGCGAGAACGAGGTCCGTCCAGCGAGCAAAGCGAGCAGGGGCATGGGCTAGTGCATGGTCTGTCCGGACGGACGGACACCCTATAAGGAGCGTTTCTGTAAAAACATTCCATGTGCATGTCATATTTTGGATTTTTTTCTAGGTTGAGTAAAAAATTACAGCCCAATCCGGTTACGATTGAAAATCATGGCCCAGACTCACCCGATGCATAATTTTTTACGAACATATCATAGGACCTATTTAATTAAAAGAAAAAGAATTATACAATACAACTACTAGAGAACCCTCGTAGCGCTGGTTACGTACCACTGAGGCAGTGGTAAACGGCCTGGAAAGGCATTAGGGCAGCAAAAAAAAGCACGAGGGGAGGAACTTCAACCTTAAACACTCAAACAGATTGAACCTATGAGAACAAAATAGACATCAATGCAATGGTTGGCTATAGAGAAGTTATAATCATGCTGGCAAAGAATCCACCCAAAGAAGATGAGATGAGCTACCAGGAATAGCGATGACAAAGCAAGGCCTAGAAAAGTAGACCAAAGCGACCTAGACGGCAAAGCATCCGCCATGAACGATCTCGGAAGCAAAGCATCTGACAACAAAAAGAGACCAATGTGACATCGTCGATAAAGCATCTACTAGAGAAGAGATCATCGGCGGCCAAGTAACTGCTCGGAAAGCGACACACAAGATAGCGACAAAGCATTTTTCATGAAAGCCGAATGACTTTAGTAAAGCCTTCATCAGATAGGACGACCCTAACAAGCACTACGGTAGTACAACACCACAAGGAAAACAGACATGAGGCACGCACATGCACAACAAAGAGCTCCAACATGGACAAACGACGTGGCAGGGACCACGGGCGGCAACGATGACCTTGCGAGACATCAACAGGATGAGTGGTTCTTCAATGACGCCTTCAAAGAAAAGAGTAATGCCCGAGAACATCATCACCATCAATCCATCATCGATGCCGGCTATGAGCTAAAGCAAGGCTTTCGCTAAGAAATCACCGTAATGGCCAAGCAGCATGTCATCCACCAGGGCACCGTGGCCGCCACATGCAGAACACCACCGGCCATCCCTAGCCCGTATGCTCATGATCGAGAGAATACCCGTTGATACATGGTCAACACCAAATTGAGTTTGCCCGTGGTTGCTCATGCTTGATGTGGCAGAACCGCCTGAGCTAATGCCCTCCCAAGAGTACCTATCTACCATTAGATACTAAGTACTTAGGGGAGCGCACTAATTTAGATTGTTCCATCGAGCGCACCCAACGGAAGAACTAAAAAAATCCTCATTTTTCATCAGGATCATAAACGAGTGGATAAAGCTTACAACATTCCTAGCCATTTCTTACATCACTTTATTACAACATCAGAGTACTTAAACAAGTTGAATGCAACAACGAAAACTAAACATTTTACATGTAAACGAGTTTATACATTCAGGTTCACAAGTTTTATCTTGCAGCGAAAAATAAACATATGATCAGAGTTACAGCGAAAACAAAGATTAAACTAATGACATGGTAAAACATTAACGTTGTGGACATTTCTATACAAGATATGCTAGCAGATTTTACATCTTTTCTTATAAAAACCTTTAGTGAGGGTTATAAATAAACACTATGATCGCAACATGAAAGAAATTCTCTCTGAGCCCACCAGAAGGTTTCCACACACAAGAGTCAGCTCTAGTATCCACCTGTCATCTGCAACAGGGGGAATAAAACCCTGAGTACTCGATTGTACTCAGCAAGACTTACCCGACGGGGGAAAAATAAAAGACTCCAAGGATATGCAAGGCTTATTTGGCTTGCTGGTTTATTGCATTTGCAGGAATCATTACTAATGGTGCATCCTTATGTTCTAAGTTTTTAGCAGTTATTTTTAGTTAATTAGCTAATCATTCTAAGTAAGCACCTAAGCTACTTTCAAGCATGTGGTAAGCAATCAGAACCATTTTACCATATCTCATATTCCAGTTCTTACTACGATGCTAGACATAGCCAAGTCGATACCGTTCATAGAAACGGCGATTCGTGAATCAATATATCCCAGCTAGGTACCTCAAAACACATGTCTCGCTTGTACCCCAGGTACAAATGAGACCAACCTATTTCACTCCTATTGAGGGGTCTATGTCCCTGTCCAAACTTGGACTCCAAGCAGCCACACTTGAGACCCGGTCTTAGTGTGGTGCTTAGACCTCCACCTTTCCCCGCCTCCAATCAGTCGGTCCGAAAAGAGACAGAACCCACGACAAGAGCGCAACGAGTCTTTCCGCTCCAATAAGCAAGTATGTGCTCAAGATAATAAGTCTGTGACCTGACTATCATCCACAACAATGGACGGTCCTTAACCGACACAGACGGAACCAATGCAACTAGAGCATCGCTTGGTTGCCTAACCAAGTCCACATACGGTCCCGCCCAGTCATATATATATATATATATTCCATGTGATGTTAGTATGATAATAGTAACAATGATATCTTTTCCTATCTCTCGCGAGTGATAGGTAATCACTCGACTTCTACCGGGTCCTATAGCATAGCAATCTACACAGTCGTTGCACAATGTCGTTGCCCCAGTTGGCTAGGTATGATGTGACGGTGTTTCTAACTCTCATTTTCCCTTTCTGTGCCTCTAAGTCTTGTCCTCTCCACAGTCCCTTATGGTTCGTAGCTAGGAGAAGTCCCAATTCCTTCATCGTGAGAATGACATTTGGGACCACCTCACCGAATAGACATGATAGAGTGAGGGGTTGGTCGCATAGCTCATTGTCACCCATTAGGAGGTGGCTGAGCTTGCCCCCGCCACCTGAGAGCTAGCCGACATCTAAGTCAGGGAGAAGGATGCTTGCTATGATGCCCGTGAGGCCAGGGAGAAGCTCATGGCCCTGATCAAGAGGACGCACACGGACATCATGGAGGCCAAGTGGCTAGGGAAGGAGTGGGATGATTTGCGCTGGGCTATAGAGGGGCTTCGCATAGAGTGTGACTTGGCTTGCTAGGAGTGCCGACGCCCAGCAGTAGATTGACCTCCTCGAGAGTGAGCTTAAGGGGGAGAGGGACCTGAAGGTTGCAGCCGAGGGCATGTCTGCCAGGCTCACCATGGAGGTTGGCCAGCACTAGGAAGAGGTCTGGTGCTTGGAGGCCAAGGTGACCCAATAGCGCGATGAGGTGCGCAAGCTTCGAGCGGACATGAACGGTAAGCCTCTGGTTTCCCTTGTTGTCTTTCTTCCTAGAATCTATGGTAGGCCTTTTGACATGGTCGATATGTAACTTAGATAGGTCTCAACGATAAGCTTGGGGCAGAGGTGATGAAGAGTCATGGCCTAGAGAAGGAGCTTGGGGAGGTGAAAGCCTCTCTCCTAGAGAAGAGCGATGAGCATGATACCTTGTGCGTCGTCATCCAGCTGGTCTACGATGACCTCAAGCTAGCCCTGGAGCAGGAGACAAGCTCACTCGTGGTCCATGCCATCTAGATTACGGATGGGGAACATGAGATCATGAGGGATGCGCTTCGCTTTGGCGCTCATTGGTCATTTGCGATCGCTCGTTCTCACTACGAGAACATTGATCTAGCGATGATAAGTCAGGGCTTCGTGCCCGGTTACTCTGAGGCCGAGCTGGAGGAGTCGAGGAGTCAGTGGCCCCCCTGGCGTAGGACCTATCTGTCATGATCGAGGATGAGGTCATCTCCCCAAGGGGTTAGTTAGTTAGATAGGCCAGGCAACGAACTTGTAATAAGTAGACAAGTTTTTAACTTTTGTTATGGTCGAACAGACTCTTGGTTTTTCTCTCTTTTTTATGTATAAAAAGGTTAATGCATTCTGACCCTTTCCATAGTTAAGCCTATAAAGCACAGGGTACGAGCAAAAAAACTTTGATCACGCTGGTGAGCAAAAATACCGTAGCCACTGGGGCGTAGGTTTCTTGCGGTTCAACCAGTTTTACTCAGTGTTTGTTTTTGTAGCCCTTGCTTCTAGATCTTAATGTAAGAGGGGATCGAGCACAAAGAATGTTTTTGGGTAGATATACTGCTATCATCCCCCGAGTGAGGCCCGACCCCTTGCCGTTGCTGGTGTAACACCCCAGGTGTTTAAATATTAAAAACATGACATGTCATCATATGCATTGCAAGGCATCTGGTCAAATTGCAAACTTTGATATGCATTCAATAAAACAAGTTTACATTTGTGTTATGAGTGTTGAATTGAATTGTTTGAATCAAGTTAAAATTTGGTTTGGATTCGAATTTTCCAAAAAAAACCCTGATTTTTAGTATTTAAACCCTACCCTAAAAATTCATTTCAAAATCTAAGCATATTTTGGGGTTGAGCCCAAAAGCAAAAGTGTAGAGATTGACAAGTTATACAAAGTTTGTTTTTGGAGTTTTTCAAGTTGTTTAGAAAAATTTGGAGTAATTCAAAAAGGCGTAATTCGTTAAATATCCCCTATTTGAATTCAAAAGTTCATTTCAAAATGTAGACCGAATTAGGGGTTGGTTATAAAAGCAAAGTTGTAGAACTTTAGATTTTGAACAACTTTTATTTTTGGAGATTTTTGAGTTGTTATGAAAATTTGAGAGTAATTTGTGAATTTTGGCGAATGGCAAACTTGTAAATACTGTGACCAGTGTTCACCGCCGTAGCTACATGGCCGGCGACCTTCTTCGGTGTTCCAGGCACGTCGTGGCCATCCTTGGCATCGCGCTGGCATGGAAACGGTTCCGTCGTGTCTTCCTTGAGCTTCTGAGCTACGCTATAAGTACCAAAACGCCGTCGTCGTCGTTTTTCTTCTTCCTCTGTTTTCACCGCCGCCGTCGTTGTCATCGCTCCGGCGAGCTCGCATCGTCTCCCTAGCGTTGTTGCCATCTCGGTAAAGGCCGTTCTAGTTCCATCATTCTCTTGCACATCCACCCGCCAACTATGGTCGACTGATTTCGCCGGGAATCTGCTGTCCACGTCCTTCTTCCTCGCGGTCGGCAACTTCACCGCCGTGGGCGTGTCGTCGTGGCCAGGGCTCTCCGGTGAGCCGTTGCCCGTGATCAGTGTACCTACAGCTTCGTCTTGATGCTGTAGTACTTAATCCGTTGTTGTTTACTCATTTTGATCACTACAGTCGCTGGTTCTCCATCACCGACGACCTTTGCTCCGCCGTGATCACCGTGGTCGTCGTCACGCCTCTCCATTGCTCCTCCGGCCTTGTGCTCTACTCAGTCGCGTTTGGCATGAGCTGCTGATGCTTCCTTGGCAATCTATTTAAGCTTTACAGGTCTCATGTCACCAGTGTAGCGCTGTCGTGCCACCGCGTCCACCATGGCCGGCGTAGTGCTCGGTCCAGTACGTAGCTAGTCCAGCTTATGCCCTAGATCGATACGCCTAGTCGAGGGTAGTGTTTTGGTGCTTTGGTCGTCGTCGTTGGTCTCGCCATTGTCGAGATATCGCCGGTCAGTGCCGTCGTTGCCGTGGTCAGCGCGCGAGGTTAGGGATGACAGGTGGGGTTGGGTTGTCAGTGACTCAACGTTCAAATGGAATTTTTCTATTTTCAGATTTGAATGAATAGTGATGTAATTTGTTATTTTTGTGTAGATTTATTTAGAGCTCCAAAAATTATGAAAATTTTTGTATGACTTCTCTGTGATGTATAGTATTTAAGAAAAATATGAAATAATGTTTTTCAGTACTTTTTGAATGTGATAAAAATTGCTTAATTTATTAATAAATGGATTTCCATGATTTTTTAGGCTTATTTAATTGTCCAAAAATTATGAAATTTGTTTGCCACTTACTTATCATGTAATGGACATTTACTAAAATTTTGAGCTCAATTAGAATAAGTTGATTTATTTCATAATTTTGAATTAAATAATTAATTCATAAAAGCAAATAGTTACCTTTAATGATTTAGGTTTTTGTTTGAAATTTTGGATTGAGTGATGACCTTGGGTCATTAGTTGGTAATGATCCTTGGCAATTAATGTAAGTAATATGAAAAAGATTTGGATAATTTGACTTGCAACTGTACCATGAAGGAAAGTTGTATTCAAATTCTTAATTTTTGCATTCATCATCGAGCATCATGTTTCGTATTCCGCATCATGTTAAACATGGCATTGTTACTACGTGTAGTGAATGAAGGTGAACACATGGTAGTTAATCAAATTGCTGAGGAGGTTAATTCGTCTGTTGAGGTCGGATCAAATACTTGTGAAATGTTGCAGGAACCGGACTTTTTTGTCAACGAAGGCAAGCCTCGGATGCATACAAACCTACCTTGTGTTTTACAAATTAATTTCACTTTTGCCTTCTGTTACTGCATTAAGTGATTAGGAGTTAAGTAAGAACCTAATTGGTGTATTACCACCCTTGTTATTCCATATTTATCATATTACCAGTTTTAAATTCGTACATGCCTAGTTTTACTTAGCTATGCGTAGAACGATGAAAGTCGGGTGATTACCTGCCACCTGCAAGTTTTAAATGGAACCTTGTTTACTTATGTTACCATGTGATATGGGAATGTGGAGTAATAAATCTAGACCGGGCGGACTCGGTGTGCGTGAGCCACAAGACTTGGAGGTCTTGTGAGCGGGCTCTTTCCGCCTATGTCGATTAAGGTCTGTCCGTTGTTGAACTGTGTGCAGTGAGACTTTGTAGTACTAACCACATACTCTGGTAAGCCTTAACTTGGTGATTCTATTATGAGAATGGCTACTCGCGCACTGGGAGTGGAGAGATGGCAGGAATAGCGTGTACCCACGTGGCAATGGGCTAGATTGGTGGAGTACTGTATTCTCGGGTGGCGTGGACCCATTCTTATTTTAGAGGATCCAAGAATAGGTTGGTATATGTAGGTCGGGGACCTGCATATGTCGTGTGGTCTAGAATCCCCAGCTGGGTTTAATCAGTTCAAATCGTCGTTGCTCCTCGGTTATGGAGACTCACTTCTCTGTTCATCATCGTAGTACTAATAACTAGAACTCGAATAAGGCTTGTGAAGGGGTTGGATATGAAGTTTCATGATCTCAACATGGATCGTGTCAGCTTTGTATATGAGTTTATGAAGTTTTCCATATAAAGAATTTTGTTAAAGAGCTTTTACACAAAAGAACTTTGTTTATTGTTATAGCCATACCTTGAATCCCTGAGCTGGCATTCCTAAGTTTATCAGTTAATATTTTCGGTTAAGTCTTGTTGAGTACTTTTGTACTCAGGGTTCGTTGACCCTTGTTGCAGGTGAGCCTCATGAGCAAATCTATTTTGGATCATGCTGCATGACAGTTGTTCCTTGTGATGATGATGAGAAGTAAATGTGTGGTCCTTGGGCAGGGCAGTTTCATTGTGTGTTTTGTATAATATTATAATGCCACTCCACTACTACTATGGTTTGTAATAATTATCGAACTTAGTTTGTAAGGTTTGAAACAACTGGTTTGTAAACTAAGTTATCGTAAGACTTCTGCTATTTTTACTCTGTATTGATATTTGAACAAATGTTGTAATACTGCAATGACTCTATAATGTGATCCTGCTCGGAAATCATGGATGATTCGGGGTTCCTCGAGGACACCCGATAGACTTCTTAAGTTACCAGGAACATATGCATAGTTGTCAAAGGTCGTTGGACAGTGACAAGTGCATGTGGGTCCTATAATTTAGGAGGTTCTGCCATAGCTGGGGTCAAGTGTCACTAAAGATCAAGGAGACAAATAGCGAAACTGATAAGAAAAAAAATGTTTTTGCATTTCAGAAACATCATTCTTAATTTCCACAAGTATATGCATAGGCTAGGGGTAAAAGCGACATAGTTGTTTGATGTTCTAGGCATTGATGAAGGTTTTGCCATCAATGGTCTTGAGCTTGTAGGTGCCTGGTCGGAGCACCTCCACGACGATGTATGGTCCCTCCTACGGCGGAGAGAGCTTGTGATGGTTCTTTTTGCTTTAGACGAAGCAGAGCACCAAGTCCCTGATGTTGAAGACCCAACCCTACACCCGACGGCCGTGGTACTAGCGCAACACTTGCTGGTACTTGGCCGAGTGGAGGAGGGCAATGTTGCGCGCTTCATCGAGCTGATCCATGGCGTCCTCGAGGGATGCCTCAGCTCGCTGCTCGTCGTACGCCCTAACCCTCGGTGCTCTGTAGCCAAGGTCGGTTCGGAGGACTGCCTTATAACTCTAGACCATGAAGAAAGGTGTGTAGTTGGTCACCTTGCTAGGGGTCGTCCTCAAGCTCTAGAGTACCATGGGAAGCTTTGCAACCCGTCGTCCACTGAATTTGTTCAGCTGGTTGAAGATCCTAGGCTTAAGGCCTTGCAAGATCGTGTAGTTCACGTGCCCAACCTACCTATTCATGCAGGGGTGTGCCACGGTGGCCTAATTGACATGGATGTGGTAGTCATCATAGAATTGGAGGGTTTTTTTCCTAGTGAACTGTGTGCCATTGTCTGTGATGATAGAGTTCAAGACTCCAAAGGAGTGGATGATGTCGAGGAAAAATTGCACGGCTTGCTCGGATTTGACCAGAGAGATCGGCCGAGCCTCTATCCATTTTGTGAACTTGTCCACGGCGACAAGCAAGTACGTGTAGCCCCCAGGCGCTCTTTTGAGGGGTCCAACCAGATCAAGCCCCTAGACCATGAATGGCCATGTGATAGGGATCATCTAGAGCGTTTGGGCCAGCAGGTGGGTTTGGCGAGCATAGTACTGATACCCTTCATAGGTGTGCACAATTTGCTTGGCGTCAACCACCATGGTTGGCCAGTAGAAGCCCTGTCGGAATGCATTTCCAACCAAGGTTCTGGGTATGACACGATATCCATAGACCCCACCATGGATGTCCTTCAGCAGTAGCCTCCCTTGTTCGATAGGGATGCAACACTGTAGGATCTTATTGTGGCTTCGCTAATAGAGCTCCCCTCAATAATGATGAAGGACTTGGCGCAGCGTGTGAGCCACTGGGCCTCCATTTTATCCGTCAAGAGCACCTCATAGAGGAGGTAATCGAGGTAAGGTGTCCTCCAGTCAACTAGAGGGTTGGGCTCTGCCACTGGATCTTTGTCAAGCTCCATGACTTCGGGATCAGAGGAAGCCAACGATCGGTCAGCCTCGGAGCCTAGGGCCGGCAGCCTATCATTGGTCTATTCCTGCTCCTCATAGAGGACCATGGGCTTGTACTAATCGCTAGTGAAGATGCCCGTTGGCATTGGCTCTCGGCTGGATGCCATTTTCGCTAGCGTGTTGGCTGCCTCGTTGAGCTGCCTTAGGATGTGGTTGAGTTTGAGACCATCGAACTTGTCCTCTAGCTGGCGGACTTCTTGGCAGTACACAACCATCTTGGTGTTGTGGCAGCTTGACTCCTTCATGACTTGATCGATGACTAGTTATGAGTTGCCTCTGAAGTCAAACCATCAGATGCCCAACTCAACGGCGACACGTAAGCTGTTGATGAGTGCCTCATATTCAGCCACATTGTTAGAGGCAAGGAAGTGGATGTGAACCATGTACCTCATGCGCACCCCATGGGGCAAAACAAAGACCAGTCCCACGCTGGTGCCTTTCTTTGTTAGTGATCTATTGAAGTACATCATCTAGTACTCTTGGTCGACTGCTGCTGGCGGCATCTGGATCTCGGTCCATTCTACAACAAAATCAGCCAGTGCTTGGGACTTGATGGCCATTCGAGGAGCATACAAAATGCCCTGCCCATCAGCTCAAGTGCCCACTTCACGAATCTTCCTGTGACATCCCAATTTTGGACTTCACCGAGAGGGAAGGATGTCATGACCGTCACCAAGTGAGACTCAAAGTAGTGACGCAACTTCCTTCTAGCGATCAGGACGATATACAAGAGCTTCTGGATTTGAGGGTTGCGAGTCTTGTAATTGGACAAGACTTCGCTAACGAAGTATACGAGATGCTGCACCTTGAGGGCGTGTCCCTCTTCTTCCTGTTCTACCACCAGGGTAGCACTGACCACTTGCGTGGTGGTCGTAATGTAAAGGAGTGGTTCCCCATTGGTCGGTGGGACCAGAATCGGGGTGTTCCATCAGGATTTCCTTGACCTTGTCAAGTGCCTCCTAAGCCTTGAGCATCCACACAAATTGGTCGGTTTTCTATAGATGCCGATATAGAGGGAGGCCTCATTGACTGAGGCGCGAGTTAAAATGGCTGAGCACGGTGAGGCACCCCGTAACTCATTGTACTCCCTTTAGATTCTGAATCGGGCCCATCCTCATGATGGCCGAGATCTTCTCTAGGTTGGCTTTGATGCCGTGCTCAGAGACGATGAACCCAAGCAGCATACCCCTTGGGACCCCAAAAATGCATTTCTTAGGGTTGAGTTTGATGTCATTTGCCTAAAGTTTCGTGATGGTTTGCTCTAGGTCTGCTACGAGCTGGTCAGCCTATTTGGACTTGACCATGATGTCATCTATGTAAGCCTCAATGGTTCACCTGATGAGGTCCCCAAAACACTTGAGCATACAACACTGGTATGTAGCCCCTATGTTTTTTAGACCAAACAGTATCATGACATAGCAGAACGATCCGAATAGGGTGATAAAAGAAGTCACGAGCTGGTCGGATTCTTTCATCGTGATCTGATGGTATCCAGAGTACGCATCAAGGAAGCAGAGGGTTTCACACCCCGAGGTTGAGTCGACTACTTGATATATATGTGGCAAAGGAAATAGATCCTTTGGATATGCCTTGTTGAGACTCATGTAGTTAACACATAATCTCCATTTCCCATTCTTTTTTTCATACCAAAAGCTTCGTGATCTCCTCGCTGATGGCCCTGCGCTTCTCCTCGTCGAAGCGATGCAGGCGCTGCTTTATCAGCTTGGAGCCTGGCCTAATCTTCAAGGCATGCTCAGCGACTTCCCTCGGAATGCCTGGCATGTTTGAGGGTTTCCACACGAAGATATCTCTGTTGGCGCGGAGGAAGTCAATGAGCGCGCTTTCCTATTTGGAGGAAAGCATGGTGCCGATGTGCACCACTTTGTCCTCAGAGCTACTGGGGTCTATGAGGACCTCCTTGATGCCCTCCATGAGCTCAAAAGATTTGACCGGCCGCTTGGAGTCAGGTGCTTCCTCGACGGTCCCCTCCTTCATGACCGCAAGCTCCTCGGAGGCGATAATTGTCAAGGTGTGCTCACAGCACTCAACTTCACACTTGTAAGCACGCTGGAAGGAGGTGCCAATGGTGATGACCCCACGTGGGCCTAGCATCTTAAGCTTTAGGTAAGTGTAGTTGGGGACGACCACGAACTTCACATAGCACGGTCACCCCAGGATGGCGTGGTAGGTTCCATTGAACCTGACCACCTTGAAGGTGAGGGTCTCCATCCTATAGTTGGCTAGATCCCCGAAGGTGATGGATAGGTCAATTTGCCTGAGCAGTATGACTTGTTTCCCCTACACGACGCTATGGAAAGGTGTCCTGGTCGGTCAGACGTGTGATCGGTCGATGCCCATGGCATCAAGCATCTCGACGTACATGATATTGAGGCCGCTGCCTCCATCCATCAGCACCTTGGTGAGCCGCTTCATGCCAATAATTGGGTCGACCATGAGCGGGTACCTTCCCAGCTATAGGACGCTCTCTGGGTAGTCAGATTAGTCAAAGGTGGCGGCAGATTCTAACCACCAGAGGAAAGATGGTGTGGCTAGCTCGGCCGCATAGACCTCATGACGTGTGAGGTTTTGGTGATGCTTGGAGTCATAAGCCATCGCCCCACCGAAGATCATGAGGCAACCATCTGGCGTTGGAAAGTCGCCATCCTCCCCCTCAATGTCGTCCACCGCCAACTCAGGCTTCTTCCTCTGGTCCCCTTTTTTGGAGCCACCGGACAGAATACACTTCATGAGGGCGCAGTCCTTGTATAGATGCTTAATGAGGAAGGCATGGTTTAGGTACGGCCCCTCGAGTAGCTTCTCGAAGTGGTTGGGAGCACCCTCGGTGGGCGCCTAACCACCTTTTTGCTCGACAGTGGCCATGAGCGAGCTCCCGTGTTGCTGCTTGTTCTTCTTCTTGTTTGGGCAGTTGGAGGTGCCCTCATCGGTGTCCTCATCCTGCTTCGCTTCTTTAGAGGTGGATTGAAGGTGTCACTCCAAATGAGGTGCTTGGTGATGTGATGACTGAGGGCCAATACAATAGTGATGGTGAAGAAAGTGTGAAGGAGGAAGACAAGAAGAAGAAGAGTGTGGCATTCAAGGCCGGCAATTCATCCTCCAAGAACAAGAGCAAGGGCAAGGCTAAGAAGGAAGAATCAAGTGATGAAGAATGCTCTCATGATGATAGTAATGATGAAGCACTGGCTCTCTTTGTGCACAAGTTTGGCAAGATGATGAAGAAGAAAGGCTATGGTGCAAGGAAGAGAAGAGATCACTTCAAGAACAAGAAGTATGTGAGGTTGTGCTACAAATGCAAGAGCCCTAATCATGTTGTATCGGATTGTCCCTACAATAGTGACAATGAGGGTAACGAGAAGAAGAAGAACAAGAAAGAGAAGGAGAAGAAAGAGAAGAAGATGACCTTCAAGAAAAAGAAGAAGGGTGGATCCTATGTTGTCACATGGGATAGTGATGCCTCCACTGATGATGATTCAAGTGATGATGACAAGGCATCCAAGAAGAAGGCTCTAGCAAGCATTGCTATCAACAAGCCTTCACTATTTGACACTTCATCATGCTTCATGGCCAAGGACTCCAAGGTAAAATATGATGAGAGTGAAAATAATGATAGTGAAAGTGAAAATGATAGTGGTGATGATAAATTCTCAAATGAACAACTAATAAACATGCTAGAACAAGCCGACTCAATAATTAATAAGAAAAACAAGAATTGCAAAAGAAGCTTAGTGCTCTTGAGCAATCCTTTGATAAGCTCAATGCTACTCATGAGAGGCTAGTGGAAGCCCATGAGAAGCTTGGCAAAGCTCATACCAAGCTTGAAAAGGCTCACTCCTTGCTTCTTGAACAAGATAAGGAAAGGGTCATAGTATCATATGATGTGGGCATAACATGTGACATTATTGAACAATCATCTTATGAACCTATTGTTGTTTCTCCCACTAACCCTTCTTGTAGCTCATCATCCACCACCGCTACCACTCCTACCTCTACTACTAGTGATGGTTTCACTTCTTATGTCTCACTAATGGTTGAGAATGAGACTCTCAAGAGAGAGGTGGATGAGCTCACTCACACCCTAGGCAAGGCCTATGGTGGTGAGGCTCGCTTGTTAAAGTGCTTGGGTAGCCAACAGTTCTCTCTTAACAAAGCGGGATTGGGCTATACCCCCAAGAAAGGCAAGGCGGCCTTTGCTACTCTCAAAGCTAGCTTTGTGAAGAGCAATGGTCGGTTTTGCAATAGATGCAAGCAAGTAGGGCACATAGAGCAATATTGCATAAAGAACAAGAACAATGCTAATGTAGCCTCAATTTGTTTTGATTCTTGTTACATGCTTACCAAGGGTGTGAATGGTGTGAATTCTAAGTTCGTTGGTACACCTATTGTGGTCTAAAAGAAGAAATCTATTTGGGTACCAAAGACCTTAGTAACTAATCTTCAAGGACCCAAGCAAATTTGGGTACCTAAAATGAATTGATTTTCTTTTGTAGGTAAACTATAAAGCCAAAGGAAGGCATTGTGTGCTTGATAGTGGGTGCACACAACACTTGACCGGTGATTCAAGAATGTTCAATTTAATCAACTCAAATGATGACAATGTGATTGATAGTATAACATTTGGTGATAATGGGAAAGGCAAGGTCAAAGTGCTTGGTTAGATTGCAATATCCAATGACTTGAGCATTTCCATGTGCTACTAGTAGAGAGCTTAAACTTCAACCTATTGCCACTAGCTCAACTTTGTGATCTTGGTTTTAAGTGCATATTTGGAGTTGATGATGTAGAGATCATAAGTGTAGATGGCTCTAATTTGATCTTCAAAGGCTTTAGATATGAGAATCTATACTTGGTTGATTTCAATGCTAGTGAAGCTCAATTATCAACATGTTTGTTCACTAAGTCTAGCATGGGTTGGTTATGGCATAGAAGGTTTGGTCATGTTTAAATGAAGCAATTGAACAAGTTGATTAAGCATGATCTAATTAGAGGCTTAAAAGTTGTCACATTTGAAAAAGATAAGCTATGTAGTGCATGTCATGCTAGAAAGCAAGTTGGCAACACACATCCTAAGAAGAGCATGATGAGCACATCTAAGGCATTTGAGTTGTTGCATATGAACTTGTTTGGACCAACCACATATAGTAGCATTGGTGGAAACAAATATGGATTTATGATTGTGGATGACTTCACTAGATATACTTGGGTATTCTTTCTTGTTGACAAGAGTGATGTATTTGCAACATTCAAGATATTCATCAAGAGAATTCACAATGAGTTTGAAACAACTATAAAGAAAGTGAGAAGTGACAATGGAAGTGAATTCAAGAACACAAGAGTTGATGATTTGTGTGATGCGTTTGGGATTAGGCATCAATTTTCGACCAAGTACACTCCTCAATTAAATGGCCTAGTTGAAAGGAAGAATAGAACCTTGATTGACATGGCAAGATCAATGTTAAGTGAGTACAATGTGAGTCATTTATTTTGGGCCAAAACAATCAATATGGCTTGATACTATAGCAACTACCTCTATTGTCATCCCATAATAGAGAAGACACCATATGAGCTCTTGAAAGAAAGAAAGCCTAATGTTACATACTTTTGGGTTTTTTGTTGGAAATGCTACATATTGAAGAAAGGTACTAGCTTGAGCAAGTTTGAGAATAAATATGATGAAGGTTTCTTGCTTGGTTACTCAACTACTAGCAAGGCTTATAGAGTTTAGAATTTGGCTAGTGGTACTCTTGAGGAGGTTCATGATGTGGAATTTGATGAAACCAATGGGTCCTAAGAGAAAGATGAGAATCTAGATGATGTGAGAGGCACTCAATTAGCCAATGCAATGAACAAGATGGATGTTGGTGACATAAGGCCTAGAGAAGTAATTAAAGTTGAAGATGACAAGAATCAAGTGCTCTATAACTCAAATGTGCAAGCTACTGATTCTCATGATCAAAATCAAGCTAGTTTATCATCTCAAGTGCAAGATCAACAAGTGGCTAGTACATCATCTCAACCAAATGACCAACCAAGTGCAAACAATCAAGTACAAGTACTCCAACCAACCAATGTTGCAAGAGATCATCCATTGGATTCTATCATTGGTGATATCTCAAGAGGTGTGCAAACAAGATCAAGATTGACATCATTTTATGAACATTTCTCATTTGTGTCATCCATTGAACCTAAGAAGATAGAGAAAGCCTTGTTGGATGTTGATTGTGTGAATGCTATGCATGAAGAGCTAAACAACTTCATAAGAAATCAAGTATGGGAGTTAGTTGAGAGGCCAAGGATCATAATGTGATTGGAACTAAATAGGTCTTTTGCAACAAGCAAGATCAAGATGGGATAGTTGTAAGGAACAAAGCAAGATTAGTGGCTCAAGGTTACACTCAAGTTGAAGGTCTTGACTTTGGAGAAACATATGCTCTGGTTGCAAGATTGAAAGCAATTAGGATCTTATTAGCCTATGCTTATGCCCATAATATCAAGTTGTACCAAATAGATGTGAAAAGTGCATTTCTAAATGGGTACATTAATGAGCTTGTGTATGTTGAGAAACCTCCTAGTTTTGAAGACGAGAAGAAACCCAACCATGTCTACAAGTTGAGAAAGGCTGTGTATGGTTTGAAGTAAGCACCAAGAGCATGGTATAAGAGATTGAGGGATTTTCTACTCTCTAAGGGATTTAATATGGGCAAGGTTGACACCACTCTCTTCATCAAGAAGCTAGGCAATGACTTGTTTGTGTTGCAAATCTATGTTGATGATATTATGTTTGGATCAACCAATCAAGATTTTTGTGAAGAGTTTGAAAAGATGATGGCAAGTGAATTTGAGATGTCTATGATTGGAGAGCTTAGTTACTTCCTTGGTCTACAAATCAAGCAATTGAAGAATGGCACATTTATGAGTTAAGGCAAGTACATTAAATACATGCTCAAGAAGTTTGGAATGGATGATGCAAAAGCTATTAGTACACCAATGGGGATAAATAGAAACTTGGATAGTGATGCTAGTGGCAATATGGTGGATCAAAAGATATATCGGTCTATGATTGGAAGCCTACTCTATGTGACCGCATCAAGGGCGAATGTGATGTTTAGTGTATGCATGTGTGCTAGATTTCAAGCCTCACAAAGAGAAAGTCACTTGAAAGCAACAAAGAGAATATTGAGGTACTTGAAGCATACACAAAATATTGGATTGTGGTATCCTAAAGGAGATAGATTTGAGTTGATTGGATATTAGGACTCCGATTATGTGGGATGCAAAGTTGAGAGAAAGAGCACATCGGGCACATGTCAACTATTGGGAAGATCACTTGTGTCTTGGTTATCAAAGAAGCAAAATAGTGTGGCACTTTCAACCATCGAAGCAGAGTATATTTCGACCAGTAGTGTTATGCACAATTACTTTGGATGAAGGCTACTTTGAGTGATCTTGAAATTAAGTTCAAGCAAGTGCCATTGCTATGTGACAATGAGAGTACAATCAAGCTCACCAACAATCTGGTTCAACATGCAAGAACAAAGCACATTGATGTCCGCCATCATTTCATAAGAGATCACCAACAAAAAGGAGACATTTGCATTGAAAGTGTGGGCACCGATGATCAACTTGCTAATATATTCACCAAGCCACTTGATGAGAAGAGGTTTTGTAAGCTAAGGAATAAATTGAACATACTTGACTTCTCCAATATGTGTTGATGCACCCCCCATATATGACATGCCTCTCCTTCGAGCAAAGCAAGGTAAAGTTGATTGACATATCATTCATCCATTGCTAAGGACTTGTTTAGTGCATCTAGTCATTCCTATCATGTCTTAGGATCATTCATGAAAATCAAATGAATTTGATGTTTGTATGGTACCACTATTGCTTCTATGCTTGATATGATCTAGTGGTAGCATATGGCATGTTTGTGGGCTTGTGAACCTAGTGTTTGATCTAGAAAATGAGCTATAAGTGTTTAACTCAACATGGTGCATGATAACCCATATTTGGAGGTGTGAAGAAGCTTTTCCTTGGATCAAACCGAGTTAAATATCTTTTGCAATTGATCTAGATTGAATCAAATTGGGAAAATGATCCTCATTTCACATGGTTTCACCCCAACCTATCAAAAATTTGAGTTCACCTTTTGTGCTAATTATTGATAAAGGGGGAAAGAACTCACAAAAATAGTAAGAGATAGGGGGAGCAAACAAATGAAATAGCGTTGTAAGGGGATCAATTAAAATTTTGAAGCACACAAGTAGGGGGAGCAAGTTCATAAACTTGTATGTTGCATTTGTAAGTGCATTACATATGTTTGCTTGCATGGCATAAGTTTAAAATTCCATATCCATGCTTGTGTGGTGTATGCTAGATCATAGAAAATGTTTGATGAAATGAAAAACTAGCATGCATAGGATAGCTAGACACTTGAATTGTTCTTACAAGTAGTACTAGAACTTTGCTTATAATTTTGATCTCACGAGGTATCTAGTTCTTTGTTGTTTTTCAAGTGGTATCTAGAAAATCATGGTGTTAAGGATGGTGTTCAAATGGCAACTTCGATTGGTATCACGCTTCAAAGGTCCATTCTTTACACCTTAGCATCATTTGGTAGCTATTACTCTCCCAAACTTCTAATCCATGCATATGTGCAAAGCTTTCAAATACAAACTCTTAGCACATATGTAGGGGGACCTAATACTACCATATTAGGTTGATGAAACTTATCCATAATCTTTATATAGGGTAATATGCTTGGGCAAGCAACATGAATCCAAAAAGATTTAATTAAATGTCTTTGTAAATAGGTTGTCATCAATTACCAAAAAGGGGGAGATTGAAAGCCCTAGTTTGGTTTTGGATAATTGATGAAACCTAGCACTAACCTTTGTCATGAGTTGTGAAATGAGCTAGGTTGGTGCAATCCAAGTGTGGAACAGGTGATGAAGTCCATGGAGATGGAGATGGACATATGTTGAAGATGATAAAGCTCAACTTGGAAAAGAAGAAAGAGAAAAACAAAAACCGAGATTATCAAGGCAAATGTATATAATAGGTTTTTGTTTTGCACTCAAGACACCATAGAAGGTGTGAGTGACTTAGGATCGATAGCCGTACTATAAAGAGGGGAAATCTTTGGCTAAACGGTTTATCGAGTGCCACTAGGTGACATGACTTTTGCATATGCATTTATAAACCTAGTGTGCTAACTTTGACCCTTGTAAAATATTTTGAAAAATGCTAACACATGTGCACCCAAGTTCTACACTTTACGGTTAGCAAGTTGGAAGCAAGGGCAAAGTGTTTGAGGAGATAGAAAAAAAAATTTGGCATCGCTCCCTGACCAGATGCTGGACCTGACTCTAGCGCCGCGCCAGGTCATTTATAGCAAAGTGGTGCAACTCTAGCCAAGAAGGCCTATGAGCGATCTGACGCTAGGACCTGACACAGTGTCTGCGTTCGGTCATCTCAAGTAGAGGAGAAGCCGCTCGCTGGTGCGATCGGACATAGGCGCGTTGTGGCGATCTAACGCGTAGGCTCTGAGTCAGGTGCATGCTGACATACGATGACGTTAGGCTCACGGGCGCACATAGAGTGAAGAAGGGATGACCGAACGCTAGGGCGTGTCAGGTCAACATTGACCTGATGCATCCGATCGCTATTTTTGCGCTCTGGATCGTTTCTAGAAATGATCGGACTCAGCTTCGCGCAGCGTCAGGTCGCTTGAGCTGCGCGTCCGGTCATCACTTAATGCACGAGCGTCTAAAACTTGACCACTAGAATCTAGCAGCTAAGGTTTGAAGGGAGGCGACACATGGACGGCTGTGGATGACCGGACGCTGGTGCCTACGTCAGGTCATGATCCACCAACGCATCCGGTCATGCCGATAAAATAGGGGGCAGGGGGCCAATGGCTCTATTCATTTGGGCTCCCTATTTAAGTGTCTTGGCCGCTCTTGGCTCACTCTCTTGGCACTTTGACATACTTGACATCCTTGTGAGCCTAAGCAAACACCTCCCACTCATCTCCATCATTGATTCATCATCATAGTGAGATTGGGAGAGATTCCTAGTGTATTTGCTTGAGTGATTGCATCTAGTGGTACTTGGGGATCATTGTGGCTGTGGATTTTTTGTTTCTTTTGGTGGTTGCCACCACCTAGACGGCTTAGAGCAGCGGAGGAGCTTCAGCACGAGTTGGTGATTGTTCATGGCCGACTCCGGTGATTGTGAGGGGTCTTACACCTTCTATGACGGAGAGTCGCAAGGTAGCTCTAGTAAATTACTCGTGTCATTGAGTTACCTCACTTAAGGTTAGGTTCTTACGGTGTCCAAGTGTGTGGACAAGGTTTGTGCAACACCTCTTGGCCGCTGAACCACCAAGTGCTGGTCGACACAACGGGGACTGGCGTGCTGGCAAGCACGTGAGCCTCAGAAAGAAAAATTTGTTATCTCTTTCCTCTTGGTATTCTCCCGGTGATTGAATTGATATTCATCTTGTGATTGGTTCACTACTCTACACAACGGTGTAATCACCATACTCACTCTTTTATATCCTGCAAACTAGTTATAGCAAACTCTTTAGTGTAGCTAGAATTGAGAGCTTGCTTTTAGCTTAAGATAGCTCTTTAGTGTAGCAAGTGTGAGAGCTCTTAGTGAGTAGTGACTTAGCTATTTGTGTGCCTAGTGATTATAGTAACTAGAATTATTGGATAGGTGGCTTGCAATCCTTGTAGAGCTAGAATAAGTTTATATTTCTTTATTTGTCATACTAATCAAATTGCTGTAGTGGTCTTGTAGATTTTTAAATAGGCTATTCACCCCTCTCTAACCATATTCGGATCTTTCAAGCGGTGACCCGTGCGAGAGGCTTACGGCGGAGGTGTGCAGTGTTCTTGGAAGGGAGAAGAAGAAGCTTGCAAGCCGTATGGACCTTGGCCCAAAAGGGTACCAGTTTAGCCTTATTTTTTGTCAAAAAAAATAATTGAAATATTGTTTGCTTTAATCATGACTATATTATAATAATAATTGATGCAATATTGTCAATTACCTGTATTTTAATTTCTCATGTGTACAACCAAATCAAATAATAGGAAGAGGGATTGTGGACATTTGATATATCTCATTCATTTAAAAAAACAGAAGAAACTGTTTTGCTAAACATTTTCTAAAAGTGCTTCAGCTCCTTCAGATAAACCATTTCTTCAGATAAGCCAGAGCCGAAGCTATTTCTGGAGGAGCCAGAGCTCTACCAAATAGGTCTGGCTGGATGCTGACCGGCTCTACTATCATACATTTTTAAACCCACGTTACCTAGCATCTGATCAACTATGAAAAATGTATAGTCAAATGGCATATCATTCCTAGTGAAATTGCTCACATGGAAAGTTTCTTCTGATATGAGAGAGAACTATAATTTAATCTGCAGTAACTAGCCGCAAAAACCACTGGTTCACAGTGCCTTGTGGCCTTCAAAATCAGTGCTTGCTCTTGAAACTGATCCACAGGCTGCATCATCCAGGCGACTCGGCTTGGGTGCAATGGACAAGAATGGGTCTCGACCTGGCAAACCTCACTGGCCGTAGTGCAGTTGGAGCGCACTAGGATGCCCTCCGAAACCTCCTGCCATTCTATCGATGCATCACTTACATTGTACTCAGTGATGGGCGCGCCACTAGTTTCTGGGATTATCACTGGCATGGCTATGGAACTCTCGCATCCACCTTTCTTTGCTTAGCAAGCCATGTTGCTAAAACTAGAGCCTCGGTGAGTGACACCAAAAGACTAGTGTCGGGTTCATAAACCCGGGGTCCCTCGAGGACCGGCTTCCACGTCCAGGACCGGCTTCCGCGCTCGGGCTTGACCTAGGAAAACAACATATAATTCATGGGCTGGCCCAAAAATCTAAAACACAGCGGGCTAGAAGGATAGTTCGGTCACCGACCGAAAGGTCTACCCTTAAGAACAAATGCCCGTTCGTCAACTTTCTCGATCCACCTCTCCGATCGGAGCGCTCGCTTCAGGCACCAGCCGTCTCCAAGTAGTCTCTCCAATCAGAAGGCCTAGCCTAAAACGCTGATTCCGACTCCGACCCCACGACCGGGGCTCGTGGGAACCCTGCTCACCGCTCTTCTCCGACCGGCACACTGAGAGTCGACTGGGGCCATCCGACCGGGGACACCCCGCTCAGAAGGAACCAGAAGACGTGCGGAGAAAGGCAGGGCATGGCTCATAAGTCAAAACCACTGTACCAGGGACCATACCCTGCACAAAACAGTGCTCTGCAGCCACTCTGACACAAAGTATTATAGGGGCCGCTAGAAACTTCCATATGGTAAGCCCCCCATGTGTCTCTGGACATCGATCGCAGTATGGTCTCCAAGATCTGCCATGCTGGGTGAACATAGCGTGGCTCCTCACATGCCACTAGGCATCAAGAAGTATTTTTTTAGGTACCGACGTCATCCTTCCTGAAGAAGATAGCTTGACCTCCCGTGCACATCTGACATCCTACAGCGACATTGATAGTATTGGGGGGTGTCAACCATTATCCAGTTTTCATCACCGTAGGCAGTAAGGCTTAGAAACATCCGTACTCTCTCCCTCTCACCTGTAAAGCCATCCCCTTCATCTATAAAAGGGGATGCGCTCCCTCCAACAAGGGGAGATCGACTTCTTCAAGCTCAGACTCACTAGATCGACATCAACACCTTACAACCATAGGACAACCAAGTTCCGACCGTGACCCTTCCGGTCGGAACCAACCGAACCTCTTGTATCACCCCTTCTTTCTCCTTCTCGTTTGTACCCCCACTACAGACTTCGAGCGCCTAGGCTTAGGAATAAAGTCATCGACCGATCCCAACTGGACGTAGGGCACATTGCCTGAACCAGTATAAATCCTATGTCATTGAGCGCTAGGCCACCTCCGATCACAACGTACAGCAAAACTATAAATATTTACTAGTTGGTCACTTTCTGCACCGACAGTTGGCGCCGTCTGTGGGGAGAACGCTATATGTTCAACACTCTTTTGGTCATCGGATGGCCCATTTTTCCACCACCCCCACCATGGCGGGCTCGGGCGATACGATTCATTTTGGCTTGCTGAAGTTCCTCGCACTCTCGCCCGCCGGGATGCGGGTTCCACCCATCTTCGAGCCGTTCCAGGCCTTCTGCTTCGAGAGCCTAGACTTCGTCGCCGATCGGATCGGCGTACTCCACCTCTGCGAGGAGGCTTGTGACCCGACACCCATTGGAGGGACGTCCACCATCAACTCTAGGACGCACGACTTCGATGGCGTGGCATCTGCGCTTCATTCCAAGCAAACTCTCTGCTCAAATCGCACTATAAGTAATATGTGTACTACTACTCGCTCTTTATTACCTATCTCTCACCAATCACCCGGAGGGAATGAACCGCCCATGCCACAAATGCCATGTGATCGATTCCCCTATGGCCTTATGTCCTCCATGGACGCATACGCTTGGGGGCTCTGAAGGATGCTGGCACCATCCCCCCTCACGTCCGAGTTCACGGGAGTGGCGGGCTGCATTCCTGCCATTTCCCACAAACTCCCGGATGGAGATGGTGAGAGCGACGGTTCTAGCATCGGTGACGTGGCGCCCCACCACTGTCTGTCCTAGGAGTACGCTATGGCGGACGCTCTGGGACGACCGCCGATGGTTGCAGAGTCTGTGCAAACTCACACCCCTCCAAACCTGCGTGCGGGAGCCCTCGCGTCTACGCAAGCACACGCTGAGGAGATACGACAACGACGGCAGAATCAGTCGCCACCTGCACCGGTGCCATCAGTACAACATGTTGCGCCCCATTCGCCTAGCTCGGTGGGTGGCACCCGGGGTCGCGCTCGCTAGGTTCAGCACGACATTGTGAGTGAGGGGAATGATATCCCACAATTTGCCCAGGCCAGCCAGAACATCGCTGCTGCAGCAATGCTTCTCCACGGTGTTCCTGAGCCCGTCGACCCTCAGGAGCGGGCAGTCTACCCGAACCTCCGGGTTCTAGTAGAGGCCACTGCCGTCCAATAGGCGGAAAGCTCCGCATCTTGACTCTGACCTGCGCCCTCTCTCCCCATCGGGGGGATGGGGACGCACTAGCCAGATCAATCCATTCGCTTGTCGCCACAGCCGGTAGGCTCGGCTTGGGGAGCGGTGGCCATGCCACGGTCCAACTAGGCACATTCTCCACACCGACCGCACCAGGACGCTCATAGCATCGCTAGCAACCATTGTCGGGCCCGACACGGTAATGACATCCACCATACGGTAGTAGACGACATGGACCCTAGCTGAACCATCGAGGGAAGCGGTGAAACGCGCCCTAGGCATGATCACTGGCCAGATGATCGGAGCCCCAGCCCTGAGGGCCCAGGGCCACATGCCTTCAGTCGGCGCATCCGGAGAGCACCGTTTCCACAGCATTTTTGGCCTCCCACCAACATCACCAAATACACCGGGGAGACAAACCTAGGCATTTGGCTTGAAGACTTCTGGCTCACCTGTCGAGCCGGAGGAGTGGATGATGACTTTTTCATCATTCAATGTCTTCCCATTTGCGTGGGGGAACATGTTCGAGCATGGCTCCAATTCCTTCCACATGACAGCATCCGTGACTGGACAGACCTCAAGAGGGTCTTCATCAGGAATTTTTAGGGGACGTACGTCCACCCGAGAAACTCCTAGGACCTCAAGAGCTACCAGCAGGAGCCCAGCGAATCCCTATGGGATTACATCCATAGGTTTTCCCAATGTTGTAACTCCCTCCTTGATGTCGCCGATGCAGACGTCATCAGCGCTTTCCTCTCCAAGACAAACTGCGAGTCCCTGATCCACAAGCTTGGCTGCCTAAAACCCCATACCACCCATGATCTGCTCGACGTCGCCACCAACCATGCCTCTAGCAAGGAGGCGGTCGAAGCAGTCTTCAGTGGAGGCTAGGACAAAGGCAAGCCCAAGCGCATGGATCCAGACAAAGGCCCCTCCACTCAGAGGGGCAAGAAGAACAGGAAGGATCGGCGCTGGTCGGACGACACCGCATTGATCGCCGTAGTTGATCGTGCACCCAGGTAGCCCCAACAGGGACTGTCTAACCACTTCAACAAACTCATGGATGGTCTGTGCCCCAATCACACCTATTCCATCAAACACCTCTACAAGGAGTGCGAGCTCCTCAAACATTTCCTTCGATAGGCCAGCGCGCCAAAGGAGGGGGATGGCAAGGAGCCGGTAGTCAGGAGGGGTGGCGCGGTAGGCAAGGACGGGGACGATTTCCCTGAACCTAAGGAGTGCATCATGATCTTCGGTGGGTCCAACACCATTTGGTCCAAACGCCAGCATAAAGTACGCTACAGGGAGGCGTGCGCCAGCGAAACGGTCGTCCCCTCTTTTTTTAGCTGGTCGGAATCCCTAATCACCTTTGATCAGAGGGACCATCCCTCCTACGTCATGAGACCAGGATGCTATCCGCTCATCATTGACCCCATTGTCTGCAAGAAGCGCCTCACCAAGGTGCTAATGGACGAGGGCAGCGGTCTCAACATCCTATACGTCGACACCCTCGATGCCATGCGCATCCCCCGATCAGAGCTCCGCCTGGCGGGCTCCCCTTCCATGGGGTAATCCCAGGAGCGTAGGCATACCCGCTCGGATAGATTGATCTGCCCGTCACGTTCGGCAGCCGGGCCAACTTCCGCTTAGAGGTCCTCACCTTTGAAGTGGTAGACTTTTTGGGGTCCTACCACGCCATCTTGGGGCAGCCATGCTACGCAAGATTCATGGCGATCCCCAACTACACCTACCTCAAGCTAAAGATGCCGAGACCAAACAGTGTCATCACAGTGATTAGCACCTTCTCACACGCCTTTGAGTGCGACCGCGAGCACTACGAGCTCACGACCGCGGTCGTCAACTCATCTGAGCTCCTGCAGCTCGGGGAGTCGTCAACCCCAGCAGTCCTAGACTACAACAAACCAACCTCCTCGACGGCCTTTCGCCCACTCGAGGAAAGCAAAGCGGTGGGTATCGACCCCACCAACCCGACCAAGACGGTGCGAATCAGGACCCAGCTCCTGGCCCAATAGGAATGCGAGCTTGTCGACTTCCTATGCGGCAATCACGATGTCTTCGCATGGCAGCCTTCTGACATGTTGGGGATACCACATGAAGTCATTGAGCACGCACTACGCCTTATCCCAAGCTCAAGGCCTGCCAAACAACGCCTGCGTCATTCCGACGACGAGAGGCATAGGGCCATAGGCGAAGAGATCGCCAAGCTCCTAGCGGCCAGATTCATCAGGGAAGTTTTCCACTTCAACTGGCTCACCAATCTCGTCCTTGTCAAAAAGAAGACCGGAAAGTGGAGAATGTGCGTCAATTACATCAGACCGAAGGATCATTTTCCTTTACCACGCATAGACCAGATAATTGACTCCACCTCGGGTTGTGAGATCCTCTCCTTTCTGGATGCCTACTCAGGCTATCACCAGATCGTGATGATTGATTCTG
Source organism: Miscanthus floridulus (assembly GCF_019320115.1). Taxonomy (NCBI): domain Eukaryota; kingdom Viridiplantae; phylum Streptophyta; class Magnoliopsida; order Poales; family Poaceae; genus Miscanthus; species Miscanthus floridulus. Next base: position 128,871,194 of record NC_089584.1, read on the forward strand.
ATCAGCTCGCAACCTCGTTTATCACCCCGTATGGTTCGTACTGCTACATAACCATGCCTTTTGGTCTGAAGAACGCTGGCACCACCTACCAAAGGTGCATGCAGTGGTGCTCCACCGACCAAATCGACCCACCTAATCAGCCTGACCAAGCTGAACGGTTGAAACCAACAATTGCCATCTATGTTGATGACATAGTAGTCAAAATGGCTCGAGCTTGTGACCTGATCGCAAACTTGGCCGCAACGTTCGTGAACCTCCGAAGGTTCAACATCAAGCTAAATCCCGAAAAATGTGTTTTCGGGGTTCCAAGGGAAAAGCTACTTGGATACATCGTATCCGAGCGCGGCATCGAAGCCAACCCTGAAAAAATCGCAGCCATCTCCAACATGGGTCCCATACGCAACGTGAAAGATGTACAAAGGCTCACCAGCTGCCTGGCCACCCTTAGTCGCTTCATCTCTTGGCTCGGCAAACAGGGGCTACCACTTTATAAGCTCCTCAAAAAGACGGACACCTTCATCTGGACCGAGGAAGCCCAGCTGGCTCTCGAAAGCCTCAAAACATCCCTGACGTCAACCCTGATCCTCGTCGCTCCCGAACAGGGAGAACCCCTCCTCCTTTACATCGCGACAAGTAACCATGTGGTGAGTGCCGCCCTGGTCATTGAAAGGGAGGAACTGGGACGCCAGCTCAAGGTACAGCGACCCATGTACTTCGTCAGAGAAGTACTTACCGACCCCAAGGTCCGGTACCCCTAGGTGCAAAAACACCTATACGACGTGCTAACGGCCACCAGCAAGCTCCTACACTACTTCACCGACCACGAAGTCACAGTCGTCACTTCATACCCACTCGAAGACATCATCCACAATCGTGACGCCATGGGATGAATCTCTAAGTGGGCCCTTGATCTCATGGGCCATGACATCAGGTATACCCCCCGCATTGCAATTAAGTCTCAGGCTCTCATGGATTTTGTCACCGAATGGATGGAGGTCCAGCTACCGGCCCAGGATGTCTCCCATGAGTACTAGACAATGTACTTCGATGGGTCCATAATGGCGCTCGGCTCAGGGGCTGGAGTGGTTCTGATCTCCCCAGATGGGTGTAGGCTCTACTACACCATCCGCCTCCACTTTTCAGCTTCAAACAATGCCGCGGAATATGAGGCCCTTATAAATGGACTACGTATCGCCATCGAGCTCGGCGCTACGCGACTCTATGTCCGCGGTGACTTGGAACTAGTCATTGATCAGGTCATGAAGGAGTCCTCCTACAAAAGTCCCCTCATGACAACATACTGCCAAGAGGTGCGTAAGCTCGAGGACTGATTCCAGGGAATCAAACTGCATCACATCCCTCGAAGGGACAACGCCGCCGCCGATTTCCTCACAAAACTAGCCACCAGGAGAGATCCGTCCCCGAGCGGAGTCTTCATCAACGATGTCCATGAGCCATCCGCCCGCATCCTAGAAGGTCCGACCCAGACACACCCCGACGGCCAGCTAGCGCTTGGGGGCTCTGATCCTAGTACCTCTATAATGATGTCACCCGCGGACATCGCCATATTGGCACTCGATCAAACCGATTGGCGAGTACCATTACTCGCCTACCTCCTCGAGAAGGTTCTCCCAGCTAAAAGAACTGAAGCCCGATGAATCGCTCGACGCGCTAAGACCTTCATCATGCTCGGTAACGAACTCTACAAACAGAGTTCGTCAGGAGTGCTCATGAAGTGTGTTCCTGCCAGCCGGGGAAAATAGATCCTCCTCGAGGTCCATTCTGGGATCTGCGGGCATCATGCGGCCCCAAGGTTCCTAGTCGGAAAAACCTTTCGCCAAGGTTTTTACTAGCCCACCATGCTATGAGATGCAGAGGAGGTCATCCGCAGGTGCGAAGGATGCCAGTTCTATGCTTGACAAACCCATTTACCAGCACAAGAGCTCCCAACCATCCCAATCACCTGGCCATTCACGGTCTGGGGCCTCGACATGGTAGGACCTCTCAAGAAAGGTCTAGGTGGTTTTACTCACCTACTCATAGCACTCAACAAGTTTACCAAATGGATAGAGGCCAAGCTCATCACCAATCTCCGCTCGGAAGAGGCGGTCAAATTCTTCCTCGACATCATCTACCGATTCGGCATTCCTAACTGTATTATCACCGACCACGGGACTAACTTCACCGGGAAGAAGTTCCAAGACTTCAGCAATGGATACGGCATCAGAATCGACTGGGCTTTGGTCGGACATCTATGAACTAACGGTCAGGTCGAACGCGGTAATGGCATGGTCCTCCAAGGACTCAAGACGCGCATCTTCGACCGACTCAACAAATGCGCTGGGCGGTGGGTTGCAGAGGTCCTAGTGATCCTCTGGAGCCTAAGAATGACCCCAAACCAATCCACGGGATTCACACCTTTCTTCCCAGCCTACGGAGCGGAAGCTGTGTTGCCCTCCGACCTCGATCACGGCGCACCGAGAGTAAAAACTTTCGACCGCAACCGAGCCACGGTAGCTCAACAAGACGCAGTCGACCTGCTCGAAGAGGCCCATGAGACAACCGTCATCCGCTCCGCTCGCTATCAACAAACCCTCTGTAGGTACCACAAAAGGAAGATCAGAGGAAGGATTCTCGAGGTCGGTGATCTCGTGCTATGAAGGACCCAATTGACAAAGGAAAAACACAAGCTCTCTCCACCCTGGGAGGGACCCTATATGGTAACCGAAGTAATCCAACTGGGCACCTACCAACTGGACAACAACAACGGCAATGTTCTCAACAACACTTGGAACATTGAACAGCTACATCATTTTTTTCCCTTAGAAATCGGTCTAAACACCTTCGATTAAAGCACATGCTCCTGTAAGAGCGCCCCCGCCCGAACACTTTCAACCCAGGTCGCTCGGGGACTCCATAAATATACAAATATTGAGTACTACCTCTCTGTTTTGTTTACTATTGTATGGAGAAATTCCTTCCTACCCTAACAAAGGGGTAGTTCATTCCTTTAATTTACCTTACATAGCTTTGCTTTAAAAATTCCGACTGATCGCACCCTGCTCTTTCCTACGGTTACGAATAGCTGAGCCTCATGGGCCACGCCCTAGGCTCACAAGGTCGCAATCTACGGAACAAATGGGCAGGTACGAGAAAGAAAGAACTAAAAAACGAAATTATGTTAAGGGAAAAACTAAGGAACGAAGGGGAACAAGCTTCCTCGAACGGAGTAACTACATCACAGAAAACAAAATACCATTATAACTGTTAAGCACACGAACATTTTATACGGGGGCTTCCCCCACAAATTTAAAACTGCTATGGTCACTCGACAATTTCACTTGAACGCTAGAAATCGCTCGGTTCCTTTCCTTCAAAACTTCAGCAAAACGCAATAGGTACCTCAAGGGCGTCGCACCTATAGATGCTCAGCAGAAGAACATGGAGCTCCTAACCTTCTTATGCAGTCAAGGCAGCTCCTGAGGGGGGCACCGCCACCGAGGTAAGGTTGCCATGACTAGAAGAAATCTCATCAAACTTTATAAACTGGCCAACTTGAGCAGCTACAGGCACGGAACCCTCCACCAGCATAGTCGCGAGTGACCTCCCCTCCGACAAGGCTTGCCTAGAAAAGATTCGCTAGAAAGTCTACGCGTGGCTCCATCCCGAAGGAGGCCTCGCAGACTAGATCTGACATCACGCTCTAGGTTCGCAAAAGGATCTGTAAGTCCTCCCCCTCGCTCACTCTTCCTCTCACTTAGGAACCGCCGTAGCGTGCTGGCGCTCTTGGTGAGAAATAAGAAGGAAGAAAGAGCGAGGAATCTCCGCCAGAAAAGATCAACCAACCTCCTGAGTCGATCGATTCACTCTAGATAAGCACCTGAGATACAGGTAGGAAGCGAAGGGGTGCCCCATGCGGGCCATGCCGACTCCATCTTGAATGATGAGCACTGGTCCCGGTCGGACATTTCTGACTGAAGCTCTCCGAACCCCGTCTCTCAGGACATCAAGGTGAGCATGTGTTCTTTAAAATACAAAATTGTTCACATGAGGGCTAACCCGCAATTGACGAGCGCAGGTCCCAGATGGATGTTTCTGACTGGACCCCTTCGAACCCTGTCTCTCCAGTCTTCAAGGTAAAACACTATCAAAGCCCCTCTATTTCATTACAAATCATTCATACATCCATACGCGCATTCATCTCATACGCCTGAACCCCTCGGACGGTTAGGGCATGAACCGCCCGGGGGCTCGGGAACTAAGCATCGCACATGCAGCGAAATGCACCAAAACACTCCGTGTTGTGCCACGAAGGGGCGGCTTGCCTCATTCTACATGAGCAACCAAACAGAGCTAGGGGAGAAAACCATAGATGAGCACCGTGTGGCCTTCGCCCGGTCTAGCAAACTGGGTCATCTCAACCTTCTCGTTCGATCCTGAACCTCTCGCCCCAGCCCACAGAATCTCCATTGAGGAGAGACCGTCAGGCCACCCGGTCGGTCTATGGAATGACCTAGGTATCTGCCGGGCTACAAGTAAAGGAGTAGTGGAATGCCACAAGAGGGCTGTGCCGACCCTGTCACGAACGACGGATCCAGATTCCACTCGATCACACCCGTTAGCGAGCTCACCGAGCTAATCTTCGAGTCCGAGCGATCGGGGCCGGCGACGAAACTCAGCCCCTCCGGTTGTGAGGAACCAGATGGGGTAGCGCAAAACAACTCACATCAGCCCCCACGAAGGCACGACAAGGCTCGGGGGCTTAAATGCCATGGGACCGCGACTCCGAACTCGCGTCGACGGGATAGGCGACATTCGGCTATGGCTCTTGGGACCGCGACTCCGAACTTGTGTCGACGGGATAGGCGACATCCGGCTACGGCTCTTGGGACTGCGAATCCAAACTCGTGTCGATGGGACAGGCAACATCCGGCTACGGCTCTTGGGACCGTGACTCCAAATTCGCGTCGACTGGATCGGCGACATCCGGCTACGGCTCTTGGGACCGCGACTCCAAACTCACGTAACGGCTTCACTAACTAAAACTAACTCTCTCGATCCACGGCGAGCACCGACGCCTAGGACTACTCACGACTCCACCTTACCCGATCCCACGGCGCGCACCGACGCCAAAGATCGAACTCTGTTGCATCAAAAACTAAGCTATTTCCGTTCACGACGCGCACAGACGCCAGGGCTTGTTTCAAAACTAAAAACTTCCTCGCCCGATCCTCGGCGTGCACCGACGCCGGGATCAATAAGTTCTGTCTCAATCCAATCCCTGCGCTTAAAAAACACCTCGGTTGCACAATGACGCCATGATTAAACAAAATTATGTCTTAAAACTCAAAACACGCGCACCCACAGACACCACACAAAGAACCCCCCAGCCGGTTCCGCCCGAACCACCCGGGGGCTCGGGGGCTACACCCGTAGGTGCGCTCGCGCGCACCCGACAGCAAAACAAAAAAATCCCCCGGACAATTCGGCTCGAATCGCCCGGGGGCTCGGGGGCTCCTGTCGGGTTCATAAACCCGGGGTCCCTCGAGGACCGGCTTTCGCGCCTGGGCTCGGCCCAGGAAAACAACATATAATTCATGGGCCGGCCCAAAAATCTAAAACACAGCGGGCCGGAAAGATAGTCCGGTCACCGACCGGAAGGTCTACCCTTAAGAACAAATGCCCGTTCGTCAACTTCCTCGATCCACCTCTCCGACCGGAGCGCTCGCTTCAGGCACCAGCCGTCTCCAAGCAGTCTCTCCAATCGAAAGGCCTGGCCCAAAACGCTGCTTCCGACTCCGACCCCACGACCGGGGCTCGTGGGAACCCTGCTCACCGCTCTTCTCCGACCAGCGCACTGAGAGCCGACTGGGGCCATCCGACCGGGGACACCCCGCTCGGAAGGAACCAGAAGACGTGCGGAGAAAGGCAGGGCATGGCTCACAAGTCAAAACCATTGTACCAGGGACCATACCCTACACAAAACAGTGCTCTGCAGCCACCCTGACACAAAGTATTGTAGGGGCCGCTAGAAACTCCCATATGGTAAGCCCTCCGCGTGTCTCTGGCATCGATCGCAGTATGGGCTCCAGGATCTGCCATGCCGGGTGAACATAGCGTGGCTCCTCACATGCCACTAGGCATCAAGAAGTATTTTTCCAGGTACCGGCGTTATCCTTTCTGAAGAAGATAGCTCGACCTCCCGTGCACATCTGACATCATACAGCGACATCGACAGTATTGGGGGCGTCAACTATTATCCAGTTTTCATCATCGTAGACAGCAAGGCTTAGAAACATCCGTACTCTCTCTCTCTTACCTGTAAAGCCATCCCCTTCATCTATAAAAAGGGATGCGCTCTCTCCAACAAGGGAAGATCGACTTCTTCAAGCTCAGACTCACTAGATCGACATCAACACCTTACAACCGTAGGGCCACCAAGTTCTGACCGCGACTCTTCCGGTCGGAGCCAACCTAACCTCTTGTATCCCCTTCTTTCTCCTTCTCGTTTATACTCCCACTACAGACTTCGAGCGCCTAGGCTCAGGAGTAAAGTCACCGACCGACCCCAACTGGACGTAGGGCACGTTGCCCGAACCAGTATAAATCATGTGTCATTGAGCGCTAGGCCACCTCCGATCACAACGTACAGCAAAACTACAAATATTTACTAGTTGGTCACTTTCTGCACCGACAACTGGCGTGTAAAGTTTTGACGTGTCACATCGGGTGTTATATGACGTGTCGTATGGGGGTGTTTTGATACTAATAAAAAAACAAATTATAGAATCCGTCAGTAAACCGCGAGATGAATTTATTAAGCCTAATTGATCTGTCATTAGCGCATGTGTTACTGTAGCACTTTATTGTCAGATTTTGGACTAATTAAGTTTAAAAAAATTGTCTCTCAAAGTAGTCGCAATCTATGTAATTAGTTATTTTTTTAATCTATATTTAATACTTTATGTATGTGTCTAAATACTTGATGGGATATGATGTAAACTTTTAGGGAGAACTAAGTCCTTACGCAAGTTGAAGACATCCTTGACAGGCTGCGGCCGGCTATGCCCTCTGATGACAGCGCCTGGGGATCACCAACTCCGCACATCGCGGGTGTATCAAGCTATAAAGAATCACGGAACCCGGCCGACTTCGCCAAGTTCGTTTGGAGCAATCGTACCCCACCAAAAGTCCAACACTTCTGCTGGCTGGTGGTTCAGGGCCGAATCAAATGCAGAACAAACCTGAAGAGGAAGAACATTGTGGAAGATGACACCTGCCCCGTCTGTGGCGCTGATCAAGAAACTGCAACACACCTGATGCTCGCTTGCCCCTTTTCGTCGCAGCTCTGGGGCAAGTTTGGGATGGATGTTTCTTCACTACAGGCTAGCACTATCTGTAGCATTGCTAGGCCAAGTCATATCGATGCCCTGCACTTTGAAACTTTGGTCCATCTCATCTGTGGAAGCACCGCAATGGAGTCGTCTTCAACAACTTGCCGCCTTTGGCTAGTCGACTTGCTGCAACTTTCAGAGATGCCGCTCACCTGTGGCAACACCGGTTCCTTGCTACTGAACGCTCTGTTGTGGAGCAATGGTGTAATTTAGTTTCCTCATAACGTACGCCCCAAATATCATGTGTTTTTGGCTATCCTCATGTAATTGAGCTGCAGTGTTTCTGCTGCTCCACTGCAAATGAAAGGTGGGGAGTAGGGATACCCCCCCCCCCCCCCCCCCCCCCCCGATTAACTAAAAAAATCTGCAGTAACCATCTAGTAGGATAATAGATTTCAGTTTGATCCCTTTCCACTATAAGTTGAATAGGTAACTTAGGCAGTGAGCATTATTAAATCTGTGCTGGCAAATAAGCTTTGCCAATCATGCCACGAGTGCCAAAATCTATTATTGCAGATTTTAGCGAAGTAGGATTAAAGTTCTCTGCAGATGAAAACTGAACTGATATTACTAATTTTAAAGAAAAATGACCTGCTTCTGTTAAAAGTCGTGATGTAGTGTACTACTCCTTATGCTTCCATCAGGTTGCTGCTTGGAGGAACTGTTTCGAATTCTTATCGAGTTTGATTTTATGAGTGCACTTAATATTCCCTTCTTATAAGAGTTACAGAAAACAGAAGCTCTGCTGGTAACTTGATCCACTTTCTGAGAAAGTTTGAAAAGAGAAACTTTTACCTTATGATGAAATCAGGTGTTTAACATGTAGGCTATTTACCGCCCTCTCATTTATCACGCAGATTTGTCATTTGCTGCATGTCACCCATTCAGTCTTGCCTTCCTATTGGGTTCCATCTTCAAGGAATCAGGTTCGCGCTTAGTCTTACCTCTTCTATATGTGGTTAACTTTAGCTGATGCTATGCGATACTAGATGGCATTTAGCACGTCCATTTGGTGGACCTCGTTTTCCCTTTCGATTTCACGTTCAAAACTACTCCCTTCAGTTGCGTTTAGTTGTCATTTGGACAAGCAAGTTGACTTTCAATTAGTTCTTGTTATGCAGACAGCAGTAATTTTGTTGTACAGGCATCAAATTAGCCAGCGTCTGTATTCAGAAAGGTCGAACCCTTGATGATGCCTAACGCGGTATCAGCTTCAAGCCTTCGACAGCTCCCATTCTAACTCCTGTAATTTGAAGTTCTGAACTTTCAGGCTTTCAGACATGTCAATGGAAGGACTTCCGTACTTGGAACTTCTGCAAAATATTTATCTCTGATGCAGATTGCAGACTGGTTGACATCAGAGCTAGTGGAATCACTAGCTGTTTGGAGATAAAGCCCTTGTTTAGTTGGACCCCAAAATCCAAAAAGTTGCTACAGTACCTGTCACATTGAATGTTTACGGCCCGTACATGGAGCATTAAATGTAGACGAAAAGAAAAACTAATTGCACAGTTTGGTGGGAAATTGCGAGACGAACGTTTTAAGCCTAATTAGTCAATGTTTGGATACTATTTGCCAAATAAAAACGAAGGTGCTACAGTAACCCCAAAATCCAAATTTCACGAACTAAAAAGGGCAAAGATTTCAGTGGCATCTTTGTCGAAGGGATGGCATCTGCCAGTCACGTCAGTATATGGAGGTGCTGAGTACGGAGTAACCATCCTGTTCGTTTGGCTGCGGCTTGTCGTAAATGATCGTAAATTTCCAGCCGGAACAGTATTTTTCTCTCACACAAACTAACCAGCAGTACTTCTTCACGAACCAGCAACGATATGAACCAGCCAACCGAATAGGCTGAGGCCACATATTTCCCATCGAGCTCCATAAAATGAGCAGAACAGAACATGTCGAGGGGCGGTGGACTAGTAGTTGAGTGGAATAATCTGATATATGTCAATGGCATATCATAGATCCATACTTGTATGTCTGTTCTTAAACAATGCACTTCACTAGTTATCTAGCCTCTCTGGTCAGACAAGTTCGAGCAATAAATAAAACCATTCTTTTTGAACAAAAATAAGGCTCTATTCGTTTTGCTGAAAAGTCATGACTGAAAGTATTGTTCACTAATTTATTATTAGAGAAAAATATTGTTCATTCGCTAAAATAGTAATACTCATAAGACAAGCGAACAGAGCCTAAATAAACAAGACCATTCTGATTGCACAACTCGCAGGGTTTCCTAGCAGGAACCTATTTCTACCTGCCCTGCTCAATAATTCTGCTATTTGACGTTATTTGATGTGAAGAGTGCAATATTTAAGGTGCTCGCACGTCGCAGGTCAACCGTGGAATGGAGAAGAGTGCAATATTTAAGGTGCTCGCAAGTCGCAAGTCAACCATGGAGTGGATGGAGAAGGGAAACATGTCAACTGCGGTGGAAGCTCACAGTTCGCTGTACCTGTTAAAGATGCTCCAGCTGCTATACCAAATTGGAGCGCACCACTTCCTCAGATAACGGGTGTTAAGCTAATGGGCCTTCACTGCTATGTTCAGTGGAACGCTATCCCGTATTTTTTTTCTAGAAATTTTCTAGAAATTTTAGGTACACATACATGTGCACGTTCGGTGATACTACGTGTTTTTCGCGCACTGGAGGCGACGTCTCCCAATCTCTTCTTTGCATGTGTACGAACGCGCACACGTGTGTACGTGTGGTGTGGTGTGAGTGTGAACTATATAGGTTACGTGCGTCCAAATTGTACCTGATAAAAAAAAGATAACGGGTGCTAAAAAAAGGAGGTTCTAGTTCTCCTAGTCAGCAATTCCACATTGAAGGACTGAAAACGGTGATTAGATAGGGGTGAATGGGAGCCTTAAATTTCTTTAGAAACTTTCACCACTATCCCAAAATCGACCTCAAAAGGCACACAACCAAAAGCAATAAAAACACGAGTCACTGGGTGTCAAGAGAACCTAGAGAAGTTCTCTAGATTGCTAGAAACCCAACGCAAAAGACAGAACTCGAATCGGAGCACAAAATAGGGAACGGCGGACTGTCTGCTACAGCACCTCAGACAGTCTGCTACAATACCCTAGACAGTCTGCTGCAGTGCCCCTAGAAAACCGAAGCGAAGGAACAAATTTTGTACACTGGCAAAAAAAAATAAACGTCGGACAGTCCGGGACCAAAGGGTAGACTGTCCGTGATTCAAATCAGCGAAAAACGAAGTTGAAAAACAGGTTCTGTACGAGGCTAAAACCCGAGTGGCGGACAGTCCTCGGGTAAACCCCGGACTGTCCGGGAGTCGCGAAACAGCACAGAACAGATCGCCCGAAAATCGCCACAAACCAAAATCCATTCGATTTGCGATCAAATCAAAACCAATTGCCACAAGATTTTAACCACATAGTCGCAAGGCAATAGGTGAGCTACCCCTAAGAGATCATCGCCCAATTTAAAGCCAATCAACGGGAAATTGGATGAACACAAAAAACATCGATTTCCCAACCCTAGAGCTTGATTCGCCCCGATCTATGAACTCGTGAGGAATTAGATGAAATCCTTTGGTGGAAAGGCTCAACTCACATCCTAGTTCATCACAGTGCAAAAGGAATGAATCAAAATGTCGGTGTTTCAGACTGGGGGGGGTCCTCAATCGACTAGTGAATTTGTTCTGCGTGCTCCTGATTTCGGATGGTGATGCAAAGAGACACAAGATTTATACTGGTTTAGGCAATCGGTGCCCTACGTCCAGTCTGAGAGATCGAACTTGTATTCCTTGCACCGAAGTGCTCGTAGTAGGGGGTTACAAGCTAAGGGAGAGAGGGAACTAGTCCCAGGTCTCGACAGGGTGTCGTGTGGGCCGTCTAAGGCGTTGCTCTCTAGCGGCTGGAATGTGTGCGTGTGTGTGCGTTACCCGGTGTCCCCCCTCTAAGTGGCCCAAGTCTTCTCCTTTTATAGTTGAAGGGAGGACACGGACAGTACATGTATTACTATACGGCATCATGCCGACAGAGACGGTATGTCCGAGCCCTGTGGCCTGTTCCTGTGGTGGCGTGGTCGTCGGAGTGGTCCATCCTTAGAGTACTGGGGCGGCGTGGTCGTCCCATCAGATCCTGTGCGTCGTGGGAGCCCCAGGAATGCCTCGGAGTGGACGCGGCGGTGAGCGTGCAAGCCACTGTGGACGGACTGTACGCGAGGCCGAGATTTGGTCGGTGCCGAGGCTTGCACTGTGGTGGGGGGTCTTGGCAGGCACAAACCCCAAGATCACCGAGGCCCTGGTGTACAGTACCGAGGCCTTGGGTGGGCGGCCGATCATGGGTACAGCGTTAGGACACAGTGGCCGGTAATCCCCGTCGTACCCTGTCCCAGCCAGTATGGCGCTGATCGTGGGCACAGTGGTAGGACACAGTGGCCGGTAATCCCCGTCGTGCCCTGTCCCGGCCGGTATGGTGCTGATGCGACCTCGGGTCGCGTCGGCCATTCTGTGGTGTTGAATCGCCGTCCGGCTGAGATTGCGGGAGTGGTTGAAGCATTAATGAGACATGACACGCTGTCGGGAGGGTCGGATGAGGCGGGGGGCGACGGACCGCGGATGAGCCGGCCTCGAGCGACATGGAGAATGAGGCCTCGTGCAAGACGGAGATCAGGCTCCTTGCCGAGGCCTTGTGCGAAAGGCCTCGCGCGATACGGAGAACGCGCCTCCTGCCGAGGCCTTCCGTGGGGAGTCTCGGGCGAGGCGGAGACGGCATTCCCTACCGAGGCCTTCCCTGGGGAGCCTCGCACAAAGTGGAGCTTGCGTCAGGGTGCCGAGACCTCCTGCTCGAGGCTCGAGGCGAGGAGGGGGAGAACCCAGTGGGCTCGGTCGTGGCGGGTGAGGGGCTCACGACTTACCTTCTTGCTTTTATTATTTTTAGATGGGACTTTGGCAACCCATTTGATGTTTTGCTTGGGGTACCCCATTCTAAGGTACTCGACAGTAGCCCCCGAGCCTTGGGGGGAGTGCGTGCACTCCCCCTGAGGGTTTGCCGAGGCTTGGTTTATACCTGCCTCGTAGGAATTGGGGTTTGTTTTTTTGAGGTTCCGGTGGGTGCGCGCGAGCACACCCGTCGGGTGTAGCCCCCGAGCCCCCGGAGGAGTGGAGTTACACCTCCAGGGGCTTTCTTCATTTTCGCGTCTGAACGAGTAGTTCTTATTGCCTTTGCTGAGCCCCCAAGCGTAAGTTCGGGTTACGAGGGTCTCGGCGAGGCTGCAGGAAGAAGCCCTCTAGCCTCCGCGCGGAGCGAGAGGTTCGTCAGGGGTCCCCAGACTTTGGGTATGATCCTCACGCTTCCTTTTGCTCGGAAGGAGGGGTGGAATGTGCCAGGCTACCCTCGATGGGCGCGAGCGTGGACACTTCCGGTGAGCTGTTAGCGGGTAGTCCGAGTGGAGGCCTGAGCCCCGTTTGCTGGGGGACGGCTAGTGGTCCAGAGACGCACTCCAAGAGTACCAGGGGGTTTCTCTAGTGGGTGCCGAGGCCATTCGCGGGCCTCGGTGGCTTGGTGCCTCCCTACAGTGGGATCCCATTCGGATACTTCCCCACCGGTCTCGGACACAACTTAGGACGCCTTGAGCGACCGTTCGCTCGGGCCTGGGCCATTCGTAGGCTCGCCCCAATGTCGTCCCTAACTCTGTTGCCCTGGGGCGGCTGTCGAAACCTTTTGGAGACCTAGCCTTCGAACCCCTGGACCGTAATGGGCTTGGTGCCCTTTTATCGTGTTTGTAGCGAAACTTCTAGCGCGGTTTTGGACTGTTTGTCTTTTGTCTTGGGTGCTCTATCCCTTTCATCTGATCTTCACATGTCCTTTTCGTTCAGACGGAGGGTTAGTTTGCCGAGCCCATTCTGGTCTCGGCAAGGTTGTAGGAAGAGCCCCTAGCCTCTGCGTGAGAGGGCCATCGGGAGTTCTCCTAACTTTTTATACGCCCCTCGCACGTGAGGGTTTGTTTGCCGAGGCCCCTTTGGGCGCGAGCCCAGGTCGTGGGGTCTCGGCAGATTTGCAGGAGGAGCCCCCTAGCCGCTACATAGGGCGAGAAGGCCATCAGGGGTTCCCCTGACTTTTTATGCGACCCTCGCGCTTCCTTTTTGCTCGGAAGGAGGGGTGGAATGTGCCTCGCTACCCTCGATGGGCATGAGCGGTGGCACTTCCGGTGAGCTGTTATCGGGTAGTCCGAGTGGAGGCCCGAACCCCATTCGTTAGGGGATGGCTTGCAGTCCAGAGACACACTCCAAGAGTACCAGAGGATTTCTCTAGTGGGTGCCGAGGCCGTTCGTTGGGCCTCGGTGGCTCGGTGCCTCCCTACGGTGGGATCCCATTCGAATACTTTCCTGCCGGTCTCGGACACGACTTTGGGCGTCCCAAGCGTTTCGCTCGCTTGGGTCTCGGCCCCGTATAGGCTCGCCCGCAGTCGCCCCTGACTCTGTTATCCTGGGGCGGCTGTCGAAACCCATTGGGGCCCAGCCTTCGAACCCCTGGATCATAATAGGCTCAGAGCCCGGTTCCTTCCTATGAAAGGAACAGGCCGCGGGAAATATCTTCCCTATCGGCTCGGCCACGGGTGGCGCGCCTTTTGAGGCGGTTTCATGGGGAGGTGAAACGACGCCTGCTGCCGTAGTGGCCGGGCACGACGTGATGGACAGGACGTAACTGTCCTCGCATTTAATGCGGGAGATGTGGGCGCGTGGGCCACCGAAATCGGCTCATGGTTAACCGCGTCGGACGGGGGAAAACCTCCCCGATTTCATCACCCGCTCGTTTCGCCTCCTCCCTGCATAAATACCCGAGGAATCTTGCCCCTTCTCGTCTTACCTTGCCTGCCACCTCCACCGAGCCGTCGCCAGAGCAGCGGGTGCCGGGAAGAAGAGGAGAGAAGAGCGAACCTAGGGAGAAAGCGAGAAAAAAGCGAGAGCGTGGGAGGCAGAGAGAAAAACTCACCGCCACGCCTGATTCCTCCATCGCACCCATGGCTGGCAACATCGTCGTTGTCGAGGCAAACCCTTGGGATCCGTCGGATGTTACCGAGGAGATGCTCCAGTCGCTTATCGACGGCGGGCTCCTCCGCCCGGTGACAGACCCTAGTAGGCCGGAGTGGATTGCTCCGTATGGCGAGCTGGAGTCGAGGCCTCGCGACGGCTACGTTGTGAGCTTCGTCTCCTTCCACGAGCACGGCCTCGGTGTCCTGGCGGACCGGTTCATGCGGGCGCTCCCACACTACTATGGCGTGGAGCTCCACAATTTTAATCCCAACTCCATCGCTCAGGCGGCTATCTTCGTTGCCGTCTACGAGGGGTATTTGGGGATCGCTCCCCATTGGGATTTGTGGCTCCACCTGTTCCGGGCGGGGCATACTACCAAGCCGACGGGCACATCGGGTAAGAGGAAGGCATCGAGGGCCGGAGGCTGCACTCTCCAAGTGCGTCAGGACCGCCTGCACCTCTACATCCTGGCCCAACTCGTGTCCTCCAACCGCCGGTGGTACACGACTTGGTTTCACCTCCGCAACGACGACGGAGGACTTCCCCCTTATACTGGGCGGATTGTGGGGAGTTGCCCGGAGAAATGGAAGTGGGGTGTCCCGAAGGTCGACCAGCCCAAGCTGGAGCCGCTCTTGGAGGGGCTGGCGAGGCTGCGGAGCCATGGCCTCACCGTCACTGTGGTCGTGACCGCCTTCCACCGCTAGAGGGTGCTGCCGCTGATGGCTCGGCGGCGGCGACTGTTTGAGATGAGGCCGGGTGAGCCCGTCGAAGGCACCCGGATGTCTTCCTCTGCCCTCTCCGACGAGGAAATTCACCGTCGGGTGGGGGAGACAGTAGATGCGAAGTTGAGGGGCGGCAACCTGACCCCCTTCGCGATGCGACCATCATGGGGGTTCCTTTCGCTGGTAAGTCGAGTGCCGCTGTAGCCTCTGAGCCTCCTCAATCTCCCTTTATCCCTTGTTTCCCTATGCGTGTTTGTCGTTCCTTCAGGGGATGAGGGATGTGCGCACCTCCCCGTCGCCCGTTCCCGAGGACGTGGGGCAGCGGGCGGTCAGCCGCGCTCACGCCGATGTGCAGAAGAAGCGAAAGGACGCTAAGGCGGCGAAGCGCACGAAGTACATCCTTGCACGCGAGGCATTGGATAAGCGCCGCCGTCAGCAACGGAAGGATGGTCTCCCGTTGGAGGAATCCCCGTCGACGTCGTTGTCGACGGAGGCCTCGGATGGGAACAACAAGGGCGAGGGAGGGCAAGGTCCCCTAGACCACCTTCCTGACGTCGAGGAGGTGGCGCCCGGGGCGTCGGTAAGTAGCCCGGCACCCCCGGGAAGGGGAGAAGTGGACCCGGGGCCAGCGGTTGCCCGCTCCGGGGTCGAGGCCGACACGCCTGAGGCGCGGGCGTTAGGCAAACGCGCCGTTAGCTCAATAAGCTCGGCGGCCGCGGCGGAGCAGGTGGCAGTGGAGGCGACGCCACCGCCCCTGCAGAGGACCGAAGGGGCGCCGGGGTCCGCTGAGGACCGACCGGCGCCGATGGATACGGATGCGACGCCACTGCCACCGCCTCCGCTGTTGCAGACGCAGTTTGCTGTGGCGAAGCGAGGGCCGCCCTGTTCTAAGTAAGTGTATTTTTGGCAGGGTTATAGTGTCTTCTGTTCGCTTTTTTGGTCTCGCGCTGACCCTGTAGGTTAATTTTCTTTAGTCGGAAGCGGCCTGTGGACGACCTCCCCTTGGCGCCCCTTAAGGCGCTTAAGGCGAGCCCCGGCTCCTCCGCCAACTGGGTGGTGGAGGCACAAGCCGCCATCCAATGTGGCGCGGCATCGGCGAGGGTCGACCCAAAGGAACCAGCCGCCCAAGGAGGGGTTGCCGAGGCGGCCCCTGCACGGTCGAATGGGGCCATCATGCCCTTTGTTGCCGAGGCTCCTAGGGCCTCCGGGGCTAAGGCGATGGAGGCCCTGGCGCCCACGACCGCCAAGACCGCAGTGTCTGCGGTCGGCATTTTTGCGTCTGCCGAGGCCACAATGGCGGAGGCCGGAGCCCCCGAGACCGCTGAGGCCGTGATTGCAGAGGTCGGAGCCCCCAAGGTCACCACGGCCGTCATGATGGCGGCGAGGCCGTCTGTGCAGGAGGCAGAGATGCAGGCGGCGGAGGCCTCGGCCGTGCCCTTGGCTCAGGGCCCGCCATTGTTGCGGGAGAGCGCCCGAGAGACGGAGGTCTATCCGATCTCCTCCGACGATACTTCCCGAGCGCGGGAGGAGGTCGACACCGAGGAGACCAATGCCGTGGAGCAGCCGGCGCCGCTCTTGGACGAGGGAAGCTCGGCCCTCGTGTGGGTGCGACCCGAGCCCCGCGGGTGGGATCACCCGCGGGTACTGTGGTGGAGCCGGGACGACCCTGAGGGGGAGCCCCTGTTCACCCTCGAGGACACAGCCGAGGGTGGGCGCTGGCGTACCTTCGAGCAGTACCGTGAGCTAGCAGAGCGGTCGCTACAGACGGCGCTGTCCGTGGTGGCCGACGAACTGCCCGGAGTCACCCAGGTTCGTGTTTTCCTTTCTCGCGTGACGTTGTTCTTTTCTTGATTTTGTCGCAGTCCACGACCTCTGCTCTACCCCCTCAGGAGCTCGAGACCCAGTCCCTCGGGAAGTCGGTCTTCCTCCGGTGGGAGAGGGGAATCTGGGACCAGCTTCAGCGGCAGAGGGGCCTTCTTGCTGATGCTAACGAGCTTCTATCGGCACGAAGTTCAGAGGTGGAGGACCTCCGCCTTCGCTGTGCTAACACGAAGGTCGAGGCGGCCGCAGCCCAGACGCAGCTCACCCCCTTGGCGGCGCAGATCAAGGAGCTGGAGGAGGAGCTTACTCGCGCCGTCAGCGATCGGGATGCCTTCAAATCCTGGGCTGAAGAAGCGACGGCCTCAGGCAAGGCCCTCACCGGGTAGCTGGGGGTAGAGGAGAGTGTGCACCGGCTGACCAAAGGCGCTCTGAACGAGGCCCTTGCTATGGTTGAGGCCTCGCAAATCGAGGCTGTGGTTTTGAGGGGGACGGTCGAGGGTGAGTTTGAGTCCCTTTGTTTTGTTTTCTTCTCCTTATGTTCGCTCCCTAACTTCCTTGTATGATGTAGAGCTGGGGAGTGAAGCTTCTAGGGTGGCCGAGGCCTCTTGGGTCGAGGCCCAGCGGTTGAAGGAGAAGGCCAAGGCCTGTCAGGCTGAGCCCCGACGCTGGGAGCTAAAGGCCAAGGGTGAGTTTTGTGGGCTTCCATCCCTAACTTAGGTTGTTTTTCTCTAGCTCGACCTCATTACATTTTCTGTGGTGCAGAGTCAGAGGCGAAGTTCACCCGGGCCACCGAGGCTTCCAGCGCGATGCAGACAGTGCTCGATACCGAGATCAAGGAGCCTGAGGCGCTGAAACGTGCCACCCTTTCTGCCTGTGAGGCCTTGGAGGTTGAGGGGGGTCAGTCAGGCAGCTCCCTTGGGAGCTGCTTGATTGCGCTGAGCAGCCAGATGCGCGAGCGGCTCCGAGGGGCGCTGCACACAGGTGTCAAGCGGGCGATGGCCATCATCTCCTCTCACTACCTTGGCGTTGACCTCCCGGCCGTCAGTGATGGCTACATTCTGCCTAATGATGACGAGGAGGCCGATGCGGCGGTCGCGAAGCTGATGGAGGTGGCGGAAGGCCCTGGCGCGGCGCTGGTGACGCTCTTCGAAGAGGAGGTGATGCCCCCCTACCATCTACCGATGCTGAGGGCCCTGAGCCTTGACCTGGGCCCCGGGGGCTATGTAAAGATAGAATAGGGGTTATTTTTGTATCATAATGTTTGTGGCCGTCAAGGCCTTTATTTCTGAAGTATTTGTGTTTCTTAGTTGTTTTTCTCATGTTTCCGAGCCTTTGCCCTCTGTTGCTTCTGATCAGATTTCGTTTGCGAAGCACCCCTTTGGGGCCTAAGCCGTTCCTTGAGCGAGAGGTAGTGAGGGAGTGCCGTAGCCCGGGGGCATAGGCCATCTCGTGACTCTACCAGCCTCTTGCTTAGGAAATAGACCTTGGTCCAAGGAGTCTTCACAAATGATTCGTCAGAGCCTGCTAGAGTCTTGGCGTAGGAATTTTTGCGAAAAGCAACTAAAGAATGGTGCGTGGGACCTGGGGGGAGTCCCCCATCTAGCCCCCGAGGGAGGCTCAGTTCTGCTAGGGCAGAGCCGAGTCTCCCTTGTCGTGTTATTGTACTACCGAGACCTACGGTGGGCTCGGGGGGTTTGTCGAAAAATAAGACCAACTAAAGAACGCTTTTTAATTGTATTTCGAGAAACAACATATACAATGCTTGGAATTTTTAGGGATAAAAGCGACGTAGTTGTTCTATATTCCAAGCGTTGGTGAAGATTTCGCCCTTCTCATTGGCCAGCTTGTAGGTCCCGGGCTTCAGTACTTGGGCGATGATGTACGGTCCTTCCCATGGCGGGGTCAGCTTGTGGCGGCCCTTGTTGCTCTGTGCTAGCCTCAACACCAGGTCACCTACTTTCAGGTCTCGGCCTCGGACGTGTCGGGCCTGATAGCGCCGCAGGCTCTGCTGATACTTGGCCGAGTGTAGTAGCGCGACGTCTCGGGCTTCCTCCAGCTGATCGAGGGTGTCCTCTCGGGTGGTGCGGTTGCTTTGTTCGTTATAGGCTTGCAGCCTCGGGGAACCATATTCCAGGTCGGTGGGGAGGATGGCCTCGGCCCCATAGACTAGGAAGAAATGCGTGAATCCCATGGCTCGGCTTGGAGTGTTCCTTAGGCTCTAGATGACCGACGGGAGTTCGGCGAGCCATTTCTTGCCAAATATTTTCAATCGGTTGTGAATCCTTGGCTTGAGGCCTTGTAGGATCATGCCGTTGGCACATTCTACTTGGCCGTTGGTCCTTGGGTGTCCTACGGCTGACCATGCCACACGGATGTGGTGGTCGTTGCAAAACGTCAGGAACTTTTTGCTGGTGAACCGCGTCCTGTTGTCGGTGATGATGGTGTTGGGGACCCCAAACCTGTGGATAATGTCAGTGAAGAACAGCACCGCCTGCTCGGATTTGATTCGACTGATCGGACGAGCCTTGATCCATTTGGAGAACTTGTCAATTGATACCAGTAGATGGGTGTAGCCCCCGGGGGCCTTTTGCAGAGGCCCGACCATGTTGAGCCCCCACACGGCAAACGGCCATGTGACGGGGATGGTTTGCAGGGCCAGGGTCGGGAGATGCGTCTGCCGAGCATAATACTGGCATCCTTCGCAGGAGCGTACTAGCTTGGTAGCGTCAGCGACCGCCGTTGGCCAGTAGAACCCTTGGTGAAAAGCGTTCCCTACGAGCGTCCGAGGCACCGCATGGTGCCCGCAGGCGCCTGCGTGTAAGTCCCAAAGCAGGGCCTGGCCCGCCTCAGCACTGATACAGCGTTGGAGGACACCTGAGGGACTTCGCCTATACAATTCGTCATTGTAGAGGGCGTAGGTCTTGGCTCGGCGCGTGAGCCGTCGCGCTTCGGTTCCGTCGTCAGGAAGCTCTCCCCGATCAAGCCAATCGAGGAACGGGACTCGCCAATCCGTGTCCTGATCAGTCTGTGGAGGCTCGGCGTTGACTTGCATGACCTCAGGCTCGGTCGAGGGGGTCTCAGCAGTAGAGGGGGCGTTGGGCTTTGCCATGGGCTCCATAGGTGGGCCCTCCTCTGTTGTCGAGGTGCAACCGATGGAAGGTTTGTGGAGGTCTCTGGCGAAGACGTTCGGGGGGACTGGGGCTCGTGCTGAGGCAATCTTTGCCAGCTCGTCGGCGGCCTCGTTGTACTTTCACGCGACGTGATTTAGTTCGAGACCATCGAACTTGTCTTCTAGGCGTCGTACCATCTTGTAGTAAGCCTCCATTTTAGGGTCGAGGCAGTTTGACTCCTTCATCACTTGATCTATGACGAGCCGCGAGTTGCCTCGGACGTCGAGGCGTCGTGCCCCAAGCTCGATGGCGACTTGTAAGCCATTGATGAGGGCCTCGTATTCGGCCATGTTGTTGGAGGCGGCGAAGTGGAGCCGCACCATGTAGCGCATGTGTACTCCGAGGGGCGAAATGAAGAGCAGACCCGCGCCTGCCCCGGTCTTCATCAGGGATCCATCGAAGTACAGGGTCCAACACTCCGTCTGAATTTGAGCAGGTGGCAGTTGGGTATCTATCCATTTAGCCACGAAATTAGCCAAGACCTAAGACTTGATTGCTTTTCAAGGCGCAAAGGTCAAGGTTTCCCCCATAAGCTCGACAGCCCACTTGGCTATCCTGCCCGAGGCCTCCCGATTATAAACTATCTCGCCCAGGGGGAAGGATGATACCACAGTCACTGGGTGCGACTCGAAGTAGTGGCGCAGTTTGCGCTGGGGCCAGGACCACGGCGTAGACCAGTTTCTGGATGTGGGGGTAGCGTGATTTGGTCTCGGAGAGCACCTCGCTGATGAAATAAATAGGTCGTTGGGTGGGTAGAGTATGCCCTTCTTCCTGCCTCTCTACCACTACGGCGGTGCTGACCACTTGGGTTGTTGCGGCGACGAAGAGTAGGAGGACCTCGTCCATGGCCGGGGGTATCAGGATGGGAGGATTGGTGAGTAGCCTCTTGAGTCTATCGAGGGCTTCCTCGGCCTCGGGGGTCCAAGAAAAACGCTCGGACTTTCTCAAGAGTCGGTACAGAGGCAAACCTTTTTTGCCGAGGCATGAGATGAAGCGGCTTAGGGCCGCAAGGCATCCCATGACCCTCTGTACTCCCTTGAGGTCTCTGTTTGGTCCCATGCTAGTTATGGCCAAGACCTTCTCTAGGTTGGCTTCAATGCCGCATTCCGAGACTATGAATCCCAAGAGCATGCCTCGGGGGACCCCGAACACGCACTTCTCGGGGTTGAGCTTGATGCCCTTCTCTCTAATGCATTTGAAGGTTATCCTCAAGTCATCGACGAGACCTTTGGCCTTTCTGGTCTTAACCACGATGTCGTCTACGTAGGCCTCGACGGTCCACCCGATGTTGTCTCCGAAGACCTGGGTCATGCACCGCTGGTACATGGCACCTACGTTTCTGAGACTGAAGGGCATCGTCACGTAGCAGTACATGCCGAATGGCGTGATGAAAGAAGTCGCGAGCTGGTCAGACTCTTTCATTTTGATCTGATGGTAACCGGAGTACGCATCAAGGAAAGACAGCGTCTCGCACCCTACAGTGGAATCAACAATTTGATCGATTTGAGGTAATGGGAAGGGGACCTTTGGACAGGCTTTGTTCAGACCGGTGTAGTCTACACACATCCTCCATTTCCCATTTTTCTTCTTGACTAACACGGGGTTAGCCAACCACTCTGGGTGGGACACTTCCTTGATGAACCCGGCCGCTAAGAGTTTCTGTATCTCCTCACCAATGGCCCTACGCTTTTCCTCATCGAAGCGGCATAGGCATTGTCTCATGGGTCTAGATCCGGCCCGGATGTCCAGGGCATGCTCGGTGACCTCCCTTGGTATGCCCGGCATGTCCGAGGGACTCCATGCGAATATGTCGGCATTCGCGTGGAGAAAGTCGATGAGCACGGCTTCCTATTTGATGTCGAGGGAGGCACTGATCCTAAGCGCTCGGTCATCGGGGCAGGCGGGGTCGACCGGGATGAGTTTGATGGTTTCCACAGGCTCGAATGCCCCCACGCGTCGCTTGGAGTCAGGCACCTCGCCACTAAGTTGGTCGAGGTGGGCGATGAGGGTCTCGGCCTCTGCAAGAGCCTCGGCGTACTCGATGCATTCGACGTCGCAGTCGTATGCATGTTCGTACGTGGACTCAATTGTGATGACACCGCTAGGGCCTGGCATCTTGAGCTTGAGGTAGGTATAGTTGGGCACTGCCATGAACCTGGCATAGCATGGCCGCCCCAAAATGGCGTGGTAGGCTCCCCCGAACCCGACTACCTCGAAGGTGAGGACTTCCTTGCGGTAGTTGAAGGGGGTGCCGAAGCAGACAGGAAGGTCGATACGCCCAAGGGGTCGCGTGCGCTTCCCTGGCATGATGCTATGGAAGGGTGCGACGTCGCCTCAGAGCCTCGACTAGTCGATCTCCAAGAGCTCCAGGGTGTTGGCGTAGAGGATGTTGAGGTCGCTGCCTCCGTCCATCAATACTTTGGAGAGTCGGGTGTTGCCAATGATCGGGTCGATGACTAGTGGGTACTGCTCGGGATTTAGAATATGGTCAGGGTGGTCATCTCGATCGAAGGAGATCGCCTCTCGAGACCAGTCGAGGTACTAGGGGGTGGCCACCTTGACCGAGAAGACTTCTCGGCGTTCCCTCTTGTGCTGCCATGCCGTAAGGCAGGTCGAGGGCCCACCGAAGATCATGAAGGCGTTGCGTACCTCGGGGAACCCGTCGTCCTTGTCTTCGTCCCAGCCACCGATGCCCTTCTGCTTGGCGTCGTCGTCGGGGAGCCCAAGCTTGGTGTAGTAACGCCGCAGCATGGTGCAATCCTCGAGAGCATGCTTGACCGGGCCCTGGTGGTAAGGGCAGGGTTTCTTGAGCATGTCGTCGAAGGGCCTGGGGCCTTTGAAGCCTCGGGGATTCTTGTGTTCAGCGGCTACGACCAGATCAGCCTCTAGGACCTCCTGCTTCCCCAGGCGCCCCTTTTTCTTTCTCTTAGGGAGGTGGGAGGCTGAGGCCTCGGGGGCCTTGTCCCTCCGCTTACCCTTGGTGTCGATGTCGGGGAAGATGGCTCCGATAGCCTCTTCACCCGAGGCGAAGCTGGTGGCGATGTCGAGAAGCGCGGCACATTCCGACCTAACTCTCGGACCAAGTCCCGACAAGTGGTGCCGGGGAGGAAAGCTTGGACGATCTCCGAATCGCCGACGCTGGGCAACTCGGTGCACTGTTTGGAGAAGCGCCGGATGAAGTCTCAGAGAGACTCATCCGGCTTCTGGCGACAGTTCTTAAGGTCCCAGGAGTTCCCAGGGCGCACGTATATGCCCTGGAAGTTCCCGATGAAGATCCTAACCAAGTCGCGCCAGTCGTGAATTTGCGAGGGAGGAAGGTGCTCGAGCCAGGCTCATGCCGAGTCTGATAGGAGCAAGGGGAGATTGCGAATGATGAGCAGGTCATCGTCCACGCCACCCAGCTGGCAGGCCAGGCGGTAATCGACAAGCCAGAGCTCTGGGTTGGTCTCGCTGCTGTACTTTGCGAGATTGGCTGGTTGCCAAAACCGGGCGGGGAAAAGAGCAGCGCGGATGGCCCTGCTGAAGACCCGAGGGCCTAGCGGTTCAGGGGAAGGACTGTGGTCTTCCCCGCTGTCGTAGTGACTGCCTCGGTGTGGGTGGTAGCCCCGAGTGGGCCCCTCGTTGTCGTGGCGTCGTCGCCTGCTGACCACCTCATGATCTCCCTGCACCTCGCGTCGGTTGCTGAGGCGGTCTAGGAGCACGGGGACCCTGTGGGCTATTGGTGCTCGGTCGGGCTTGGGACAAGCCAAGGCTTCCCTATCCTGTCGAGGCGGTGCCGTGGGCAGGTTCGATGCGCCCCTGTGTCATCAGGAGGCGGAACTCTTGGCCTGCTGAACCGCGGCGGTCTCTAGGAGATCCCAGAGCTCGCCGCGGACCCACCGCCCCTCCGTGGTAGAAGGCTCGGGCATTGCGTGGACCAGCATTGCCACAGCCGCAACGTTCTGGCTAGCGCGATTGAAGACCGGGGGCTACTCGCTCCCTTCGTTGTCATGGATGCGGTGATGCACATCGCGGGCCCTCCATCGGGCTCCTCTGCCTTTGCCGCGGCCTCGCTGCTCTTGTTCGAGAGAGTCTCGAGGCTGCTGTAGAAGGAGTTGGTCTTGTTCGACCTTGGCCTGGAGTTCACGGAGCTGCTCTAGGTCTAGGCGCTGAGGTCGTGCAAGAGCGACGTTCTCGTTTCATGTAGCCAGCTGGACATTAAGTGGGGGTGTGGCGGCGTCCGCCCCTGGGTGAAGCGAGGAGCGGCTACCTACCGCCCCGTCCTCTTCGCCTACCCTCGGCATCCCGGAGCCCGACGTGGAAACACTCGCGAGTGGGGTCGTAAGTGCCTTCATCGTCGGAGTCGGAGTAACCAAAGCAGTAGTCGCTTGCGGTCAAGAACTGGTGCAAAGCCCTAGGGTCATGGAGCCCGGAGAAATCCACTCCGGGCCATGCCTCGTCCTCATCCGAGGAGTCAGCGTGGGTGTCTAGGTCGAGACCGAAGCGCTGGCAGCGCTCTGAGGGATCCTCGTGAGCGGCAGCATATGCGTAGGCATAAGAAGCGGCGGCGTTTCTCAACCCAAAGGGGTATGCGGATGGTGCTGTCACCAGATTCTGCTCCGCCGGCGTCGGTTCTTCAGGGAGTGGTGGAGCAGAGCTAGACGACTAGGCATCGCCATGAGCCACCGGCGATTTTCCTTTGTCCAAGCTGAGGCCGGACAGGTCCCCAGCCAGGGACCCCGTACCAACAGCTGGTCATAGGATATCGGCGGGGAGTGGCGTGCCGCCTTGGGTTCGCGTAGCATTGGGGTGGCCTTGCTCGCATCGTGTCTAGCGAGCGCAGCGAGAGCGGCCGCCCAGGCGCCGCCTGCGGCTGGGCTACCGGTGCGTAACTTTGTCATCGAATGGTGGGGCTCGAGGAGTGAGGAGTACCATGTCGTACTCATGCCCTAGGGACATGAACTCTAGGCTCCCGAACCAAACCACGGTGCCGAGACGCAATGGTCGTACGGGGTCTGCCATCCGGCACCTGCTGGGATGATAAAACTGACACGCAGAGGCCCCTACCTGGCGCGCCAACTGTCGGTGTTTCAGACCAGGGGGGGTCCTCAACCGACTAGTGAATTTGTTCTACGTGCTCCTGATTCCGGATGGTGATGCAAAGAGACACAAGATTTATACTGGTTCAGGCAATCGGTGCCCTACGTCCAGTCTGAGAGATCGAACTTGTATTCCTTGCACCGAAGTGCTCATAGTAGGGGGTTACAAGCTAAGGGAGAGAGGGAACTAGTCCCAGGTCTCGGCAGGGTGTCGTGTGGGTCGTCTGAGGCGTTGCTCTCAAGCGGCTGGAATGTGTGCGTGTGTGTGCGTTACCCGGTGTCCCCCCCCTCTAAGTGGCCCAAGTCTTCTCCTTTTATAGTTGAAGGGAGGACAAGGACAGTACATGTATTACTATGCGGCGTCATGCCGACAGGGACGGCATGTCCGAGCCCTGTGGCCTATTCCTGTGGCGGCGTGGTCATCGGAGTGGTCCATCCTTGGAGTATTGGGGCGGCGTGGTCGTCCCATCAGATCCTGTGCGTCGTGGGAGCCCCGGGAATGCCTCGGAGTGGACACGGTGGCGAGCGTGCAAGCCACTATGGACGGACTGTACGCGAGGTCGAGATTTGGTCGGTGCCGAGGCTTGCACTGTGGTGGGGGGTATTGGCAGGCACGAACCCCAAGATCGCCGAGGCCCTGGTGTACAGTGCCGAGGCCTTGGGCGGGCGGCCGATCATGGGTACAGCGTTAGGACACAGTGGCCGGTAATCCCCGTCGTACCCTATCCCAGCCGGTATGGCGCTGATCGTGGGCACAGTGGTAGGACACAGTGGCCGGTAATCCCCGCCGTGCCCTATCCCGGCCGGTATGGCGCTGATGCGACATCGGGTCGCGTCGGCCATTCTGTGGCATTGAATCGCCGTTCGGCTGAGATTGCGGGAGTGGTTGAAGCATTAATGAGACATGACACACTGTCGGGAGGGTCGGCCGAGGTGGGGGGGGCGACGGACCACGGATGAGCCGGCCTCGAGCGACACGGAGAATGAGGCCTCGCGCGAGACGGAGATCAGGCTCCTTGCCGAGGCCTTGCGCGAAAGGCCTCGCGCGATACGGAGAACGCGCCTCCTGCCGAGGCCTTCCGTGGGGAGTCTCGGGTGAGGCGGAGATGGCATTCCCTGCCGAGGCCTTCCCTGGGGAGCCTCGCACGAAGCGGAGCTTGCGTCAGGGTGCCGAGACCTCCTGCTCGAGGCTCAAGGCGAGGAGGGGAGAACCCAGTGGGCTCGGTCGTGGCGGGTGAGGGGCCCACGACTTACCTTCTTGCTTTTATTATTTTTAGATGGGACTTTGGCAACCCATTTGATGTTTTGCTTGGGGTACCCCATTCTAAGGTACCCGACACAAAACGACCTCAAATTGGAGAAACGAGGCAAGAACAAGAAGGGGAAAACAAGAACACGAAGAACACAGACTCGATTCACATAAACAGCGTACAAATCGAATCCCGGAGGACACGAGAAGATCAGGGCCTCCATTCCCGCATCAATCTCTTGTTCTCTTACACAAAATTTGGAATTTGTGGATCTCTCTCAAGAAAACCTAAAGGGAGAGGAAAACCCGGGACAAGAATGAATAAAAAATGAAAGAAGTAAGAGAGATGGGAGCTCCCTCATCCTGTTTAACAGGACTATTACAAAATCCTAATTTTGCCCTAAGATATTTTTGAGTCGAACCACTTAATCTGAGGGCACTATGGTCCAACCTGAGGTAACCTTCATCCGACGGCCATCGTGCCCTTCAGGAGATAGCTTTGCCTCGACGCGAACGCCTCGATGCCGCCACGTGTCGTCCGTTCCTCCTCAAAACCTCCGCCCGGGTTTTGAGGCCCAAACCGGTGAAACCGACCACCGATGATTTTGAGGCCCAAACCATCAAACCACCCGCAAGTAGCGTACTCCAAACGCATCCCCCGCCACTCGACACGTGTCACCACCGTCCTCGACCGGTCAACCGCCAAGTCCTCCCAAGCCCTGCTCGACTCATACGTCCACTGTCTTGACTCGGTCAACACGGTCACTATCATGTACACTTGCGCTTGTCGATGTCCTAGATGTCAGCCACCACGGCTGGTCACCCGGTCTCATGTTCCCTCAGTCCAAGCCGCACGTCCGTCATTCACCACTCTCGGTCCATCGGCACGAAACATCCCTACTTGACCTTCACCTCGCCGTTGACCACCGTCTCCGAGCTCTACACCTACACACTATAAGCCAAGAGACATGTCTGAAAGCATCTAGGCCCCTAGTTGGGTTTCGGTGATTAATGACAATATGAGATTACTGTGACTAATATGTGTTTTGCAGATGTGATTAAGTTAGGTCATGGTAATGACGATTGATTTGGCAATCATGGTGGTCATGCCCCTACGATGGAAATCGTTTCAGTTTTCAAAGAATGGACGATAAGGTTAAGGATGGATTATTTCTAAGTGTTGTTTGGTGTTGAAGAGACACTTAGAGTAGTTTAGGACTTTATTTTTCCTTTGGCCGTACTATTAAGGGGGGTATGGACGGGTAGCTTGATCTATGTGAGTCTAGTGGGTTAGGTGTGGTGCACACTTGTTAAATCTAGCACTAGGTAGCTCCTAAAAAGCCCTTAGATCAATTGGAGCAAACTTCATTCACATACGATTGCGAGTTGGAAGTGAATGAAGAGTCAAATATTGACCGGACGCTGGCGCAAAGTCCAGTCGGTTCATTTGATCAAGGTGAAGTCGTCTGGATGCGACCGGACGCTGAGTGTAATAGTGTAATGTGACCGGACGCTGGGTGCCAGAGTCCGGTCAACTCCAGTAAGGTTCTAGAGAGGGAGAATCCTGATCGGACGCGTCCGGTTAGTGCTGATCGGACGCGTCCGGTCAGTGCTGACCGGACGTTGGTCAGGTTCCGGCTACTGACCGGACGCTGAGCAGCAAATTAACCGGACGCTGGGATCTAGAGTCTGGTCAATATCAGTAAGGTTTTAGAGGACAGTTTTGTGACCCGATACGTCCGGTCAGTGTTGACCGGACGCTAGTCAGTGTACGATCACAACTTAACTGCTCGGTGGCGGGGAGAACTGACCGAAGCATCCGATCACCCTGCAGTGGCATATAACGGTTCATTTTGAATGAGGGATTATAAATACTTCCTCTTTTCACTCAAGGGAGAACTTTTGCGCATTCTAACAGCTGAGAAACACCCTTGAGAGTACCAAGAAGAGCAAGGTCCTAATAAGGTGATTGAGATTTGAGAATCCAAGAGAGACCTCATTAGTGAAAGCAAGAGTAGCAAAGTGTGAATCCATCCCTTCTCATTAGGCTTGTCGTGGTCAAGTGAGAGTTCGTGCTTGTTACTCTTGGTAATCATCATCACCTAGACGGCTTGGTGGTGTTTGGGAGCTTGGTGATCATCCGGCGGAGCTTGTGTATGACCCAACTCAAGTTGTGAGCGGTTGTGGGTGATTCACCGCGACGGAGTATCAAAGAATCAACCCGTAGAGAGCACTTGATCCTTGCGCGGATCAAGGGAGAGCTACACCCTTGCGTGGGTGCTCCAACGAGGACTAGTGGGGAATGGCGACTCTCCGATACCTATGCAAAACATCGCCGCGTTCCTCCTTCTCTCTTTACTTTGAGCATTTACTTTGAACAATTCAATTCTTGTCTTTACATTCCTAGAATTGCTATGCTAGAGTAGGATTGGAATATAGGTTGCTAAACTTTTATGCGGTAGAACAATTGAAACACTTTCTAGGCACAATGGGTAAAGTGGGCTAACCGTAGGGTTTAATTATTACAAAGAATTTTAGAATTAGTCCAATTCACCTCCTCTTGGACATCTTGACCTTTTCAATGTCGCGCACCTAACTCACGCCATGGTTAGCTCACTAACTCAACCTAGGTCGTAGATCATGCTGACAATCACTTATCACAAAACGAACTATAAGAGCATATATCAATCTTGTGTTCACACACACATGGTTACTCTTTCTTTATTGGTTTTTGCTCTCGGTTATTGCAACAACGTCTTGGTGGTCCGGCGCAAGGAATCTGGAATCTCTGCCCTGCGCCTCTATTTCCTCAATTATATCGTCCATTTGCCGAAGCCGAACATTTGCCGAGGGAAAAAAGGCTAACGCGGACATGACGCCCAAAAGCTCCACTGGCCGCCTGGACGCTTTGCCATGCCACCACTTTCACCCACTCCCAATGGCAGCGTAAAGACAGGAAAGGAGCAGCACTAGCAACGCCGGCCGCCCGGGGCTTTGCTTTCACCTGGCACGAGCAAAAGTCGCCGGAGCGGGGCGCAAAGCAGAAGCAGTGCAAGTGCTGCTACCGTTGCCGTCTCCCAGGAGGAGGGAGAGGACGCCGGAATTGCATTGGGTGGTGAAAAGGAAAGCCGCATGCAAAGCATCCGGCCGGGCCGGCGCAACGAAAGGCGCCCAACGCAGCAACGGCACAACGCGCACTTCGCCCGCCCGGGCAGTGTCGCGTTGGATTCGCATGAATCTTGCGTGTGCCCGACGAGTGCTCCCGGGGCCCCGCGGCTACTTCAGCCCCACTGGCCACTGCCTGCGTGCGGCCAGAGCAGCCTGGCTCTGGCCCTCAGCGTGTGGCAGGAGCCAGCTCACGCAGCAGAGGTAGAGGCAGCACACACACCGACACAGCCCCAGGCGTTCGTGTTGTGTAGCATACTGTAGTGTACATGGGACAGCGGCACGCCACGATCAGCAAACGCAACAGGCGAGGCAATAAAGGCGAGCGCGATCACCATCGTCGTCGGATTCAGAGATGCTCATGTGGTAGTATCAGTGCGTGGAGCAGGCTGTAGCACTCGGGATTTTATTTTTATTTTATTTTATAGATTTCAGGCGCTTTTACGCTTTCGTCCTGACCAGACGAGACAGCCCATTCGCCGGCTCAGAGGGCTATCAGAACAGTGCGATCCGGGCACTGAATCGTAAGCGAAACCGGTCTGTAGCAACCGGTTTTAAACACAAAACCAAATACACACTATATATTATAAGTCTAGAAAGTCAAATCTAATATATAGCCATAAATAAGGGTAATATTAAGAGACAATACTTATTACATAACGTATTAGTAAAAGAAATATAACCTCAGAGTATAGACAGCGGAAAGTCAACTTCGATCTTCAGGCGAAGACTCTAAATATACAGGGACAACTAACTGGTTGACCACAAGCTTAACTTCTCTAGACCAGCAATCTGATGCTCATCCGGGATTTTTATCCAAAGGCCCCGTTAACGTGCCCTTAAACCCGGTTTGATCCACTTCTTTTTTCATCCGGAACAGTATTTTTCTCTCACAAATTCCTCCAGCATTCCTCCAAACCGTCCAAATTCCTCCAGAATTCCTCCAAACGAACAGTAAAGCAAACGTAAGTACATGTCGTACTTAACAATTATATCATGGGTTCACGAGGCTCAAAAGGCTGACACTGGTTTACTGCGATTAGCTTTAATAGATCATCTTTTTAAGCAATTGAGTATCAAAGAATTTATCATTCCCATAAACACATGATCAGGTAAACATGAATAATGAATAGCATAAACAATTAATTATTAGCATCATCATTAGCCATCAATGATCATCTATTCTGTAAGGGTCCAAGACCGCTCGTGATCGTGAGCACGGCTGTTATAACAGTTTTACACTCTGCAGAGGTTGTACACTTTCACTGTGAGTCGCGATTTACCCTTTCGTCCGAGGTAGCTAATCTCTTGACCCACTTCCAAGAAAGATCGGCAGGGTTCACTATAAAGCTTTTTAAAGATTCATCTAACAAGTTAGGGCCGCTAAGGTTTTCCCATCAATAAACATAAACTCTCCTCCAAGGAGTGACCAACAAGTGCACCCACTTGGCAGCCCGAGATCATACCCGTTGGAGCCCCTCTTGCGCCATAAAGGTAACCACTAACAAGTTAGAAAAGGTCCTCATACTGAGCTAAAGCCAGAGCCATATAGCCTCATAGTTGTACTGTAAGTCCCGGATGATCACTTATAGATAAGTCATTAGGGAGAGAAATCTAAAGCATTTAAAAAATAGCTAAACACTCCAGCCTCCTGTTTTCATGTTACTAAAAATCATATTTTAATGTTTATTGCATATACCATTAGTCAAGTTACAAGATCATAGTTTTGATTAAGCACTAGCAAAAACTACCCCATGCAATAACCTAAAAGTATCAAGGAATCCAGGATATCAATTAGCTAAAGAATTTACTATAGTTGCCAAGGTAGACACATGCATCATGAATAAAATGATTAATGGTAAATAGGCATAAAGGATGGTCCCATGCTATACTTGCCTTACACACTGATCCTTCGGTAAGCTTTATTCTTCAGCGTCCTTCTTCTTCTTTTGGATCAACACGTATATCTCATCGACTGGACGTAATCATAGAACACCACACAAACATCCATACACATACATGCATAGCATACAATTGCATTTATATTAGAACAGTACACCAATTATAAAAAAATTAGTAAAAGAGATTGAAATACGATTCTACGGATCACTACGAACACATAGTTGCGAGAAGCACTCTAATCGGAGCTACTGTTGAAACGATACAACTACCGAGAGATTTGTTTTATATGTGGAAAAGAAAACTATAGGCTTCATTTATTTTAACTATATAAATTCATATATATAAGATATTTTATAAATAATATAGATTAAATTAAGTCAATTTTAGATTTGAATTATAAAACTAAAGTAAACAAATCATATTTTATATATAAAATCCAGTTGCATAATCATTAATCAAGATATGATTTAAACCATGATTTTTCTGAAATAGTAATATAGTAAACACTATTACTATTGCGTAGATCTCGTCGTTATGAATCTAACGTAACTTGAACGGACTATTTCGAAGTTAAAATAAATAAGTTATGATTTAAACAAGTTTTTCTATAGTTAAATAATAGATTAAATCTATCCATTAATTTTAAATATTGAAAACATGCCTAACAGTAGTATAAATACGTAGAAAACATAAATACGGTCCTAACGCAATTCGAACGGGTCAAATCAAACTTAAAATGCAAAAATTACGCATGAAATAAGGTTCAGTGGCATTTCTATAAATAACTCGAACTCATTTATGAATTAAAACAATAAAAATATGAATTTACACGTTTATTGGATTGCGTGTACTATTTATGAAAAGTGCAGGGACCTAAACGAATAAAAATAGGGCTAATTTGTATTTATTTTGAACTGCTACGCA
This sequence comes from Miscanthus floridulus, assembly GCF_019320115.1. Lineage (NCBI taxonomy): Eukaryota > Viridiplantae > Streptophyta > Magnoliopsida > Poales > Poaceae > Miscanthus > Miscanthus floridulus. The sequence goes on from NC_089584.1 coordinate 128,903,635, forward strand.
CTACGGGTTGATTCACAGAAAACTAAAGGGCTTTTCTGCAAAACTGGCATGGCTTGACGGGATGTTGACCCGTCGCTGACTGGATGACACGTGGCACACGCGGACTGGTGCGGTGCACCACGCGTGCGCGGTGGATACGGTGCGCTGGCGCCGTGGACCGATGTAACACCCTCGGTGTTACGCATTAATCAAAATACTAAACCATGTCATGAGTATCGTGTTTATGTATTATTGCAGGTGGTAAATGAGAAATTAAATTTTATTGCACTAATTCTCAAATTGAGCTCTAATTTATTTTTTGTCCAAATTGTCCTTCCAGCACGTCATCTCTCTCCACGTGAGAGCTCCATAGCCACAAAGTCAAATGATAAATTATTGTCATTCACTAATTATTAGCATACCACTTGGCAAGATTTATATCTCCATTAATCTCGCGACGCGCTGCTGTCATCTCTCCTTGTTCTAATTATCTCGCCTTTACTTCGCTTGCTAATCACCTTGCAAAATTATCAGTGCACGATGCGCTGCCACTGCCATAGTGTGTCGCACACGCTATGCACTAATCTCATGCACAAGTTCGGCCCGCTAAGCACGCCGCTCGCTCACTGCTCTGCAAACGCAGTGCACGAACCGTTTCCTCATGGCAGCACTGTAGCAGCGCAGGAAATACTGTTCACGCGTGGAAACACTGTTCACTATAGGTCACTGTTTGTCCGCGGCCAAATGTCTTGCACAGACAACGTTTTTTTTACCTTTAAGCAAGCCAGTTAGCCACTAACCTTACGACGCGTCGCTGTCGTGACTTTGCTTCTCCATTCCTGCGTCTCCTATCTTTAAAAGGATACGCCGAGCTATTTCGCTTCACTGTTCACTTGCCTCTCTCAAATCAAGTTTCTTCTGTTCTTGCTCGAGAGAGCTACGTCTATCGATTTCTCCCCGAGCAATAATCAGCTGAGGTAGCAAGTCTGCAATTGATCTTCTCATTCTCTAATATTTCCTTGACCTGTGATCTCCTCTCCCATTAATTCCTTGACCAGCATGAATGAACCAGCGCCACCACCTAGCACATTTCGCCCAATGCACACTCCAGTTCTGATGTGCTCGTAAGTCCAAGACCACTCAAAGTCCATCATTGAATTAATTCTATCATGACCAAAGACCACACCACCGCACATGGCATGGAGCCAGAGGACAACCCTACCAACTCGTTTCGTGCTTCCAGGCCCCCTAGCTTGTCATGACCACCCACAACTAGTGCTATATATGATTCTGCTCCGCTCCACGTAGGGCAAGCAATTGCTAAGCTCCCTGGTGTCTCTCCTCTTGTGTTGCCTCCGCACATCGATCATAGTAGGAGGCACTTCATTCAATTCCGAGGTAGTTAGCCTACAAGAATTTCTTCATCCTCCCTCTCTATTATTTTCTTGACCCGCGGTCTCATCTAGTATTTCTAGACCCACGGTCATGTGCAAGTCAACAAGTCCAATAGCATGATTATCCTTCTCCAATAATATCATTTTCTTCAACTCTAGAGCTCATTTGAATTTATTTATTTATTGTGAAATAATTTTTATTAGATTCCTAAATTCATGATCTATCTGTTAGTGTAATTAGTTCATATAGTTCAGTGATACCTTTAGAATTACTTTATTATTTCAAGATGCATATTATTATTATGGTTATTTAGAGAATGATTTTTTGTGATGCATTGGTAGAAGTGCTAGCCCTAGAATTCTTTTACAGCAGGTTCATTGTATTATTATGTGCTCACTGTAATTTTTATGGCCTTAGAATAGGTTGATAAATATAGTAGCTAGTGCACCTTGTTTTATCATATATATAGTAAATTGATATCAGCAATAAGGATGCCTTTAGTTGATAAGATAATACATGAAATGTTTCATACCTATTTAGTGGGAATAATAGGTAACTTTGCATATTAGTCATTAGAGTTAGCTTAGTAGTTTGGTAGATGTATTCTTATTTTAAGAGTTGTTGTTGCTGTATTACTAAGCATTGCATCATTATCCCTGCATGCATATAGAGAACGAGCCACTGGAGATCGTGACCTTCGACGAGCAGGAGTACAACGAAGTCGTCGAAGAATACGAGGAGGAGATCCTCGTGCAGGAGGACATTCCGGAGCCACCCGTCACTGACTTTGCTGACACCGCGCCTGCCCAAGGCAAGTCCCAATGCATAACCCTTATTTTAAATAATAACTGAACATATATCTATGATGTGCATTGACGTTACAGGCATTTTACAGAAATTACATGCATAAATATATCTACCTATGAGTTCTACTAGTAGAGGTCAAGTACCTGCTATGCTCAGGATATCGGTAGCGTGAGTAACCTACCGTTACTCGCAAATAGGTGATAAATATGATCACTCATGATAAAATAGTGGAAAGGAAAATGGTGACCAGGTAGGGATATGGTTGGGTTTTGGTGGGTGTAAAGGATTGTGTCCTGCGGCCAACAGGGCATAGCTCGGTTACATTTTTTCCCTGTCCGTGTCGATTAAGGACCGGTCATTGCATAAGGCATCGTGGGCAAGTCACAGATTTATTGTCCCGAGTGCATACTTAGGTATGGGCGCAGGGAAGACTTGTTACTCTCTTGTCGTGGATCCGGCTCTTTCCAGACCGACTGATGGGAAGATGAGGTGGTGGAGGTCCTTGCACCACACTGAGTCCGGGACTCAGGATGGGGGGGCTTGGAGTCCAAGTTTGGACAGGGACCTGAACACCCGGGATAGGAAAGTGATGGGTTAGTCCTGCTTGTGCCTGGGGTACAAGCGGGACATGTGTTTTCGGAGCACCCAGCTGGGCACATTGATTCGCGAATCGCCGGGCGATCCGGTACGGCTTGTCTCGTGTTTAGCACCGTAGTAAGAACTAAAAGTGAAAGGAGAAGAAATGGAACTGATTGCTCAACTCTTGCTTGAAAGTAGAACAGGTGCTTATATAGACTGGCTAGATGATAACTTAATACGACTGATAATAATAATACATAACTAAGGACTCACTATTAGTATTGCTTTCTGCCAAAAGAAACCAGTAAGCCATATAGCTTATCATATTCCTTGGAGTCGGGAAATTATTCCCACTAGTCGGATAAGTCTTGCAAGTACATTGTGTGCTCAGGGTTTATTTACCCATGTTGCAGGTGATGCATGAGAAGTACCTTGTGTGGAGGATTCTTCTAGTGGGCTCAGACGGATCCTCGTCCCTATCGCTAAATGTTTATTTTTAAATTCCGCTGTTTATCATTCCGCACTCTGATATTTAGTATTGTAATAATGTACTTTTAAGAAACTCTGATGTATAAAATGGATAAGTATTGTAACTCGTTCTCATTATTGGATCCTTGGGAAAAATGTGGATCTTTCGGGTTCTCCCTTGGGGTGTGCCCGACGGATACCGCCCGCTATAGCTTGCTTTCGGGGTGCTTAGTGTCTGGTGGAAGACAAGCGCCTCCGTAAGTGTGCTATTTTGGGCGGTTCTGCCATAGTTGGTACTAGAGCCAATAATAGTTACGAGTTTCATCACTCTTTTTCAAAACTTAAAAATTTGACCAACAAAAGTTTTGCGAAAATTAGGATGCGATTATATTAGGTAAATAAATATAAGCCCTAGCAATATGGTATATCTAGGATAGCAGCACTGGTTTTATCTAATCAGTTTTCTATAGGTACACTGACTTACGTTGTGTAAGAAATCACTTAGTATACGGAAAGTGAGTGTGCGATGTGCCGAAAAGTTTTCCGAATGCCGCTATATTCCGGCTTGAGTGAACGTTTAGGTCGAAGCATGCATCATGATAATAGCATCTTACTTCAACTGAAATCCCCCTTCACGTATAATTGAATTAGTAAATTTATAGGACTAACTAACGAAATGCTTTAATAAATGTGTTGTCATTTCTCTAATCCCTTGATTCTGATCGGGAGGGTGCTCTAATGGATGGTTCATATCTCCTACAGATGAATCTAAGGTCTGGATATGGGAGCACTAGTGCGGGGGCAGCTCACGATCTTGGCGAGGGCCAAGGCGAGAGTGGCTGGGCCCATGAGCCCAACGAGGAGAGCCATGGGCCTCCACTTCTGGCTCCTCCTCCACCACCGCCACCGTCGATGACTCCCGTAGAGATAATGGCAGAGTTGTTGGCTGCTCACCGGGAGTCAGCTGCTGCTCACCAGGAGACAGCTCGTGCCATGGACATTATGGCACAGGCTGTCGCGGGCCTCGCCCACAGAGGCCACGGGGGCAACGGTGGGAATGGGGGTGGTGCCCACCGCCCTGAGGGATAGTCCTCTTACCAGGACTTCCTTAAGACTCACCCACCCACATTCATGCCGTCTGATGAGCCCCTAGAGGCAGAACACTGGCTTCGCACCTTGGAGCATAAATTTTGGCTGCTCGGAGTGATCGACGAGCAGAAGGTGTACTTTGTGGCGCAGCAACTTTTGGGGTCCGCAGGTGCATGGTGGGAAACCTTCTAGGCCACAAAGCAGCCAGATCATCCGGCAACATGGCAGGAGTTCTCCACTGCTTTCTAAGAGTTCTTTATCCCTGCTGGTGTCATCAACCAGAAGGTGACCGAGTTCCTATAGCTACGCCAGAGGAACAGGACAGTGATGGAATATGTGAACAAGTTCAATCACTTGGCTCAGTATGCTGGCATACATGTGGACTCTGATGACAAGAAGAAGGACCGCTTCTTTCACGGTCTCGCTCCCATCCTTCAAGAGAAGCTGTACACGGCGAACTATCAGACCTTTGGAGCACTGATGAATGCCGCCATTGCCATGGAGGGTTTTCAGCAGGAGTCTTAGGCTGATTGGAAGAGGAAGCGGGTGGCCACAGGGTCTTCTAGCCACCCTCACACTCAGAAGGTTAAGGTTGTCCGATGGGGGCCCTATCAGTCATCAGGCGGGCCTTCGTTTCGGCAGCCCCAGCAGACTTCACAAACTTTCTCCACACAGTACCGTGCACTTCCTCAGCAGGTGCAGCCCCAGCAACATCAGGGACAGCAAGTTCCATCTCGTCAGGGGTTTGGGAACAAGCCTGGTGCTTGCTTCAAGTGTGGCAAAGATGGCCACTATGCCAGGGAGTGTCCCTAGCATCAGCCAGCTCAGTCTGCTCAACCGTCAGCAAACTCTAGGCTTATCAAGAGGACCATAATCAAGAAGAAAGTGCCCAGCAGGTCTGGTCAGGTGCACTTCACGGATGCTCAGCAGGTTGTGCAGCAGGAGGCGGTTATGGCTGGTATGTTTACCATCGACTCCCATCCAGCTTTGGTGTTGTTCGATTCTGGTGCATCACATTCCTTTATGAGCATGGGGTTTGTAGAGCAGCACAACTTACCACTTATGGCTATACCGTATGCCTATAAGATCCGTACTGTGGGTTCACAAATGTTCATCAATACCCACATGGATATAGTAAGTCTGGTATTAGCCACCCACACTTACCGCCTACAGTTCATGGTCATGCCTAGGCAAGGCATTGATGCTATTCTTGGAATGAACTGGTTACGGGTGTATGGGGTAGTATTGGATATAAAGAGGACAAGTGTGGAGTTACGGCTTCCTTCTTCTGAGGATAGGATGTCTCTTATTATACCCTCAGAACCGGTCTTACCTGTTGCTGCCCATGCTAAAGCCGTTCCTGATCTTACATCCATTCCAGTAGTATGTGGATTCCCGGATGTTTTCCCTGAAGATCTTCCTGGGTTGCCACCGGACCGTGAGGTAGAATTCTCCATTGAGCTTGATCCTAGTACTGCTCCTATCTCTAGACGCCCGTACCGCATGGCTCCAAGAGAACTAGCTGAAATGAAGAAGCAGCTGGAAGAATTGATGGACAAGGGTTTCATCCGTCCTAGTGCTTCACCATGGGGGTGCCTAGCCATTTTTGTGAAGAAGAAGGATGGTACTCTGCGGATGTGTGTGGATTACCATCCTCTTAATGCGGTAACAGTTAAGAACAAGTATCCTTTGCCCCGCATAGATACTTTGTTCAATCAGCTAGCTGGTGCCAAGGTGTTCTCGAAGATAGATATCCGATCAGGCTATCATCAGATCAAGATCAGGTCACATGATATACCAAAGACAACTTTCTCTACTAGGTATGGGTTGTATGAGTACCTAGTGATATCTTTTGGTCTCACCAATGCTCCTGCCTTCTTCATGTACCTGATGAATTCAGTTTTCATGCCGGAGCTGGATAAGTTTGTGGTAGTTTTCATTGATGACATTTTGATCTATTCCAAGAATGACAAAGAGCATGCCCGACATCTCTAGATAGTATTGACTCGACTAAGGGAGCACAAGTTGTATGCTAAATTCAGCAAGTACGAGTTTTGGTTAGATCGAGTACAGTTTTTGGGGCATGTGTTGACACCTGAAGGCATTTCTATAGATCCCAGCAAGGTGCAAGATGTATTGGATTGGAAGTCTCCCAAGTCTGTGCATCGGATTCGTTAGTTCCTTGGTCTGGCTGGATACTATCGGTGTTTCATTCCTAATTTCTCTAAGATAGCCCGGCCAATGACCAAGCTGCTTCAAAAAGAAGCTAAGTATGACTAGAGCCTAGCTTGTGATGAAGCTTTCCAAACTCTAAAGACTTTTCTGACCACTGCCCCTGTGTTGGCACAATCGGATATTGACCGACCCTTTGATGTATATTGTGATGCCTCACAGACGGGGCTGGGGTGTGTGCTTATGCAAGATGGGTGTGTGATAGCTTATGCTTCACGCCAACTGAACAAGCATGAGGTGAACTATCCCACCCATGACTTAGAGCTAGCCGCTGTGGTCCATGCTCTAAAGATTTGGAGGCACTATCTGTTAGGCAACAAAGTGCATATCTTTACAGACTACAAGAGCCTCAAGTATATTTTCACTCAGTCTGAGCTGAACATGAGGCAAAGGAGATGGTTAGAATTAATAAAGGATTATAATTTGGAAGTCCATTATCATCTAGGAAAGGCCAATGTGGTGGCTGATGCATTGAGTCGTAAGTCGCATCAGGTTGAGGAAATACCCTTGTTGCTCCACCACACAAAGGTGCTAGCTCATATTGCATTAACCTTAGAGTTGCTGGAGCAGATTATTCAAGAACAAAAGGAAGACCCCGAAGAGATTTCTCACATCAGGAAGTTGATGGCTGAAGGGCGTGGCCCTCACTTTAGTGTTGATGAACATGGAGTCGTAAGATACAAGGATAGACTGGTGGTTCCATCCAATGAAGAGCTAAAAAGAAAAATTTTGAATGAAGCTCACCATTCAAAGTTGTCTATTCATCCTGGCAGTAACAAGATGTATCATGATCTACGCCACTTGTACTGGTGGTCTAACATGAAGCAGGACATCACCTGACATGTCGCGGAGTACGACACTTGTGGCAGGGTTAAAGCAGATCATATGCGTACCCCAGGATATTTGCAGCCCTTTCCCATTCCGGTTTGGAAATGGGAGGATATTTCCATGAATTTCATTGTGGGTTTACCCCGCATAACCAATGGTTATAAATCTATCTGGGTCATTGTGGACCGCCTCACCAAGTCAGCTCATTTTATTCTAGTGAAGACATCATATGCTGCTGGGAAGTATGCAGAGATATACTTTGATCGGATTGTGACCCTACATGGAGTTCCCCTGACTATCATCTCTGATAGGGGATCCGTTTTTATGTCTCGTTTCTAGGAGCGACTCCAGGAGTGCCTTGGGACAAGTCTTCTTCGTAGTTCAGCTTATCACCCCCAGATTGATGGTCAAACAGAAAGGGTGAACCAGGTTCTCAAAGCCATGTTGCGAGCTTGTACCATTTCTTTTCCCAAGAAGTGGGATGACTGCCTGAAGTTAGCTGAATTCTCTTACAATAATAGCTATCAGGAAAGCATCCGCATGGCACCATTTGAAGCTCTATACGAAAGAAAGTGTAGGACGCCACTCAACTGGGTTGAAATGGGGGACCGCGGATACTTTGGGCCTGAATTCATAAAAGAGGCTCGAGAGAAAGTAAGCATAATTCGAAGTCACTTGAAGGTAGCTCAAAGCCGACAGAAAACTTATGCTGATAAGCGGAGAAGGCCCTTGGAGTTTATAGCTGGAGATCATGTATATCTCAAGGTGTCTCCGATGAGAGGGGTGCATCGGTTTGGCATCCATGGCAAGCTAGCCCCTCGATATGTGGGTCCATATCAGGTGTTGGAGAAATGTGGTCTAGTTGCTTACCATCTACAACTTCTAGATATTCTATCTGCAGTACACAATGTGTTCTATGTATCACAACTAAAGAAGTGTTTGTGGGTTCCTGATGAAGCGGTGGAAATGGAAGGACTTCCCCTCTAGCTAGATTTAACTTATGTGGAGCAGCCTATCAAAATCTTGGATGAGAAGGAAAGAGTGACCAGGAACAGCGTGGTAAAATTCTACAAGGTGCAGTGGCAAAATCATTCTGAGGCTAAAGCCACATGGGAACAAGAGAGTTACCTATTGAAGCATTACCCCCATCTCCTCTCTGGTTCTAATAGTTAGTTGCTGCGTCAAAATATAATTCATACCTTCTTCTCACACTAGGCACATGAAATCTCGAGTCGAGATTTTGTTTTAGGGGGGTAGATTTGTAACACCCTCGGTGTTACACCTTAATCAAAATACTAAACCATGTCATGAGCATAATGTTTATATATTATTGCATGTGGTAAATGAGAAATTAAATTTTATTGCACTAATTCTCAAATTGAGCTCTAATTTATTCCTTGTCCAAATTGTCCTTCCAGCACGTCATCTCTCTCCACGTGAGAGCTCCATAGCCACAAAGTCAAATGATAAATTATTGTCATTCACTAATTATTAGCATACCACCTGGCAAGATTTATATCTCCATCAATCTCGCGACGTGCCGCTGTCATCTCTCGTTGTTCTAATTATCCCGCCTTTACTTCGCTTGCTAATCACCTTGCAAAATTATCAGTGCACGACGCGCTACCACTGCCATAGTGTGTCGCACATGCTACGCACTAATCTCACGCACAAGTTTGGCCCGCTAAGCACGCCGCTCGCTCACTGCTCTGCAAACGCAGTGCACGCACCCTTTCCTCACGGTGGCACTGTAGCAGTGCAGGAAAACATTGTTCATGTGTGGAAACACTGTTCAGTATGGGTCACTGTTCATCCATGGCCACACATCTTGCACAGACAACGTTTTTTACCTTTAAGCAAGCCAGTTAGCCACTAACCTTACGACGCGTCGCTGTCGCGTCTTTGCTTCTCCATTCCTGCGTCTCCTGTCTTTAAAAGGATACGCCGAGCCATTTCGCTCCGCTGCTCACTTGCCTCTCTCAAATCAAGTTTCTTCTGTTCTTGCCCAAGAGAGCTACGTCTATCGATTTCTCCCCAAGCAATAATCAGCTAAGGTAGCTAGTCTGCAATTGATCTTCTCATTCTCTAATATTTCCTTGACCTGTGGTCTCCTCCCCCATTAATTCCTTGACTAGCATGAATGAACCAGCGCCACCACCTAGCACGTTTCGCCCAATGCACACTCTAGTTCTGATGTGCTCGTAAGTCCAAGACCACTCAAAGTCCATCATTGAATTAATTCTCTCATGACCAAAGACCACACCACCGCACATGGCATGGAGCCAGAGGACAACCCTACCAACTCGTTTTGTGCTTCCAGACTACCTAGCTTGTCATGACCACCCACAACCAGTGCTATATATGGTTCTACTCTGCTCCACGCAGGGCAAGCAATTGCTAAGCTCCCTAGTGTCTCTCCTCTTGTGTTGCCTCCGCACATCGATCACAGTAGGAGGCACTTCATTCAATTCCGAGGTAGTTAGCCTACAAGAATTCCTTCATCCTCCTTCTCTATTATTTTCTTGACCCGCGGTCTCATCTAGTATTTTTAGACCCATGGTCATGTGCAAGTCAACAAGTCCAATAGCATGATTATCCTTCTCCAATAATATCATTTTCTTCAACTCTAGAGCTCATTTGAATTTATTTATTTATTGTGAAATAAATTTTATTAAATTCCTAAATTCATGATCTATCTGTTAGTGTAATTAGTTCATATAGTTCAGTGATACCTTTAGAATTACTTTATTATTTCAAGATGCGTATTATTATTATGGTTATTTAGAGAATGAATTTTTGTGATGCATTGATAGAAGTGCTAGCCCTAGAATTCTTTTACAGTAGGTTCATTGTATTATTATGTGCTCACTGTAATTTTTGTGGCCTTAAAATAGGTTGATAAATATGGTAGCTAGTGCACCTTGTTTTATCATATATATAGTAAATTGATATCAGCAATAAGGATGCCTTTAGTTGCTAAGATAATACATGAAATGTTTCATACCTATTTAGTGGGAATAATAGGTAACTTTGCATATTAGTCATTAGAGTTAGCTTAGTAGTTTGGTAGATGTATTCTTATTTTAAGAGTTGTTGTTGCTGTATTACTAAGCATTGCATCATCATCACTGCATGCATATAGAGAACGAGCCACTGGAGATTGTGACCTTCGGCGAGCAGGAGTACGACGAAGTTGTCGAAGAGTACGAGGAGGAGATCCTCGTGCACGAGGACGTTCCGGAGCCACCCGTCACTGACTTTGCTGACACCACGCCTACCCATGGCAAGTCCCGATGCATAACCCTTATTTTAAATAATAACTGAATATATATCTATGATGTGCATTTACGTTATAGGCATTTTACGGAAACTACATGCATAAATATATCTACCTATGAGTTCTACTAGTAGAGGTCGAGTAGCTGCTATGCTCAGGATATCGGTAGCGTGAGTAACCTGTCGTTACTCACAAATAGGTGATAAATATGATCACTCATGATAAAATGGTGGAAAAGAAAATGGTGACCGGGTAGGGATATGGTTGGGTTTTGGTGGGTGTAAAGGGTTGTGTCCTGTGGCCAACAGGGCATAGCTCGGTTACATTTTTTCCCTGTCCATGTCGATTAAGGACCGGTCATTGCATAAGGCATCATGGGCAAGTCACAGATTTATTATCCCGAGCGCATACTTGGGTATGGGCGCAGGGAAGACTTGTTGCTCTCTTGTCGTGGATCCGGCTCTTTCCGGACCGACTGATGGGAAGATGAGGTGGTGGAGGTCCTTGCACCACACTAAGTCTGGGACTCAGGATGGGGGGGCTTGGAGTCCAAGTTTTGACAGGGACCTGAACACCCAGGACAGGAAAGTGATGGGTTAATCCTGCTTGTGCCTAGGGTACAAGCGGGACGTGTGTTTTTGGGGCACCCAGCTGGGCACATTGATTCGTGAATCACTGGACGATCCGGTATGGCTTGTCTCGTGTTTAGCACCGTAGTAAGAACTGAAAGTGAAAGGAGAAGAAATAGAACTGATTGCTCAACTCTTGCTTGAAAGTAGAACAGGTGCTTATATAGACTGGCTAGATGATAACTTAATATGACTGATAATAATAATACATAACTAAGGACTTACTATTAGTATTGCTTTTTGCCAAAAGAAACCAGCAAGCCATATAGCTTATCATATTCCTTGGAGTCAGGAAATTATTCCCACTAGTCGGATAAGTCTTGCGAGTACATTGTGTACTCAGGGTTTATTTACCCCTGTTGCAGGTGATGCATGAGAAGTACCTTGTGTGGAGGATTCTTCTGGTGGGCTCAGACGGATCCTCGTCCCTATCGATAGAGGTTTATTTTTAAATTCTGCTGTTTATCATTCCGCACTCTGATATTTGGTATTGTAATAATGTACTTTTAAGAAACTCTGATGCATGAAATTGATAAGTATTGTAACTCGTTCTCATTATTGGATCCTTGGGAAAAATGTGGATCTTTCAGGTTCTCCCTTAGGGTGTGCCCGACGGATACCGCCCGCTATAGCTTGCTTTCGGGGTGCTTAGTGTCTGGTGGAAGACGAGCGCCTCCGTAAGTGTGCTATTTTGGGCGGTTCTGCCACAACCGAGTCCATGGCTCTCTGTGGACCGACTACACAGTGAACCGGTAACACCTAATCCTGACCGTTCATCTAGATCCGACGGCGCTGGTGTGTGTGGGTGAACCTCCAGCGACTGTACGGCGACACTAGCGAACTCTCCATTACCGACGGCGAGGAAGACACGATGGCGGACGTCGGGATGGCGTTCTGGACCCCCTCGGGTCAAACCGAGCACACCGAAACGATCTACGAGCAATCGCGAACACGTTCGGATGCAAACCGAGGGCGAGGATCGCGCGTCGGGATGACGGCCCGCGGCGGCGCCATGGCCGGCGGCTCAGAATCTCGCCGATACGATGTTCTAGTGCACTAATCGACGAACAGAGGGCATTGGGAGGATGAGTAGCTCACCGAGATTCGGATTAAGGTGGTCGTGGCGTCCGGGAAGTCTCCGAGGAGGCGGGTCATCGACGGCGGCGGATGGAGAGAGAAACACGGCGTGGGTGAGGGAAAATCCGATCAAATCAAGACCAAAACACGAAATTGGAGTTACCTACGGGCGCGGGGGAACAAGGCGAAGCTCACGGGCGCGTCGGCGATGAGGTTCAAGGCGCGGAAGCAATGGATTGCGACGGCGACTGGTGAGCGTGAGCGCGGACAGAGGAAAGGGAGGAGGGGGGCTCGGCTCGGTGCTTTATAAGTGGGCAGCGATGCAGTAGAAGGAAGGAGAGCGGGGCAGGACGATTCTGGTCGCTTGCCATGTGGGTGCGGCGGCGCGGTGGCTTGCCGTGCATGGCCACGCCATTGTTGGGAGCAAGAAAGAAAAGGCACGCGAGGAAGAAAGGAAAGGGAAGGGGCGCGGCGCTGATGGGCGGGACCCGCATCGCAGCGAGAGGGAGAAGGAGCGGGCGCGTGCGGTTAAAGCCGAGCAGGCCGCGACGCAAACTGGGCCGGTGACTTGCGCGCGCGAGGAAGCTGAAGCAGCCGCAAGCTGGGCCAGTGCGAGCGGGCCGTGTGCGGGAGAAGCGGGAAAAGGGGAGGCGCGCAGGACTAGGCCGCCAGCAGGCCGGCCGGGAAAGGAAGAAAGGAGAGGGTCGGGCCAGTTCCTGGGGTTGGGCTAAAAAGGAAGAAATAGAGTTTTTCAAAATCATTTTCTATTTCCAATTCCAGTTTTTAAATCCAAGCCCAATTCCAATCAATTTCAAGTATAGTTTCAAATATACTTTCCTACTCAAATAAAAATGGACAATTTTGTTAGGCTTTCCAAGATAAACTTTACAACTTTAAAAATACTTTTATTTTTCTAATTTTCTTTTCCTTTATTTCAAAGCCATTTTTCAAACTCAATTCAAAAGTATTTGAATTTGTTTTGAATTTTGATCAAAACCACACATCACAAAAAAAATGCAACAACATATATGTTCAAACATGTTGCTAAACCTTATGATGAACTTTAATCTAATGAAAATTTTTATTTTTCTATATTTTATATGTAAAAATTCTAATTTAAATTATTTTAACTTTATTTTAAAAGAGTCTAATTTTTAGGGTGCTACATGGACCGGGACTGGGCGCAAGGGCGAATGATGATTCGTGGCGGGAGAAAGTAGACTGGTCAGGTCAGGTGAGGCGCTAGAGAACGGTGGTGACGTGACACAACTGGAATTTCCCTGCCAAGGCCGCCGAGTCAGACGCCACATGAGGCAAGTGGCACGGACAACACTTGCTTGCTGTGTCACCGTGTGCTCCATCGGGGTCTCGGCGAACGACACGGCGAGGAGATACCAGGCCACCGGCAGAGGCTGCTCGGTGGGGCGTGCTCAACACAAACAGTCAGGTGGAACATAAACGTACCGACCGGCCATGGATTTTGGATTCCATATGGCCGTGGCAGTAGTAGTACACTAGTACTACCACGTACTTACTATAATAAATAACGGCAACAATCGAGCAATTCCTCGTTTTCGGGGAAAGCCCTTCGTCTTTGAGTTTGTTTGGCTTATAAGGACAGTCCTAGTACTAAAAACTGTGTATAGTTTTTATATCTATTAATTTTTATAGACACTATGTATAGAAATCATGGTTCCAATGGATAGTTTCTACAGAACAACTTTTTATCCAATCACATATACTCTCTCTCCATTCGCTACCAATCGCATCCTTTCGTGTCTTGGTTCTCGTGTAGACATGGTTTCTAACTTAGACCCGGTTTCTATGATTTTTGTTCTTTCTCTTTAATAACTACCTTGCTACATCAGCAAAATACTTAGATAGCAGTACAATTAATGCCCATAGAAACTATAGTGATTTCTACATTGGGAGTGCCCTAAGCTATATTTTTTAGTTAATAAATAGATTTTTTTCTCATATCAAATCAATTAATAATATTTTTAGTCATAGCTTATGAGCCAAACAAATCCAAATGAACGTGTTGTTTTAGCATTTGCCTGCAGTTTCCCACTGTTGGGACTGGGAATGGAATGAGGCGGCTTCACAGTGTGCGCCACTGAAGGCTCGAGTGGATCCGCACGTCGTGGCGACGGTCATGTGCCGGCGTGTGTTCTAGTTGGGCAATGAGTGAATCTTGAAGCGAGCTGCTGCTGCTGCTGCCTGCACAGCGTGCGCCCACTGAATGTTGCAGGAAGGTACTAGTACTTCCACAGGGGCCAGGTCATCCATGGCTTTGCTTTCGGAATGAAAAAAAAAGAGGGCAGTGAGAAAGACGGGGGATTATTGGGGCATGTGATGCCTTCTTGTTCGGTGGACCTCCAGCTCAGCGCCTACTACGGGGGTGTTTGGTTGCACTAATTATAAAACTAATTACATAATTTACGACTAATATATGAGATGAATCTTTTGAACATAATTAGTTCATGATTTAATTTGCTACCGTAAACATGTGCTAATGATAGATTAATTAGTCTTGACAAATTCATCCCATAGAGTACTGACGGATTATGTAATTTATTTTTTTATTAGTATCCGAACACCCTATGTAACATCTTCTCAACATACCTTCTAAATTTTAGTAGCCGGATCAAACACCCCTGCTACTGCATGCCAGCCACTATCAGGCAGCCGAGGCGCTTCTTGATATTCTTGCGAGTTGCGAGCTTCGCTTCATGATGATGATTCCACACCTGTGAGTTCTAGCTGAGCTGGAGAAATCAATCAAACCTTCCGGCTTCCGATGCTGCGACTGGCCAATCTGGAGCCAGATCGGGGAGTTTCACAGAGCCAGGGAGGGAAAACATATGCGCATGGGCAGAAGAGCAAGATGCATGCGACCGAGTACGTCGCATGCATGGCAAGTACGGTACTTCCACATGGAGGAGACGACACGAGGGTGAGAAGGGAGGAGTTAACTATCAGCTTGTTCGCTTGTTCGTGTATGATCGTAGATTATAAGTTAGAACAATATTTTTCTTTCACATCAAACCAGCCAACAATAAATAATTCACGATCGTTTACGACGAAACGAAACAGTATAGCCTCCCAGGCAGACTTCACGGTGAGAGTGAGACCGACCGATCTCCTGCAGGATCGTGGCTCGTGGCTGTGTTTCAGGTTTCTGTTGCTTCTACAGCGACGTTAAGCTGCACACGAAAGCTTGAGAAGTCATCAGCCAGAGCCGAGCACATCTAAACTTTCTTTTTAGAACACCATATCTAAAATTCTAGGAGGAGTAACTGGTAAACAACAACGGCGGACAAAAACCTTGCGAGACCCTACAAGCATCACACTACAAGTGTTACCCCCATCCGGTGGGAGATGTTGCACACCAAAAATACACTCACAAGCCGGTACATAAATCTTCTGAGTTCTGACCCCGTACGTGATCCTGGATCCTAATCCAAGCCGCCGACGGAGACGATGGAAAAGGCTTTTTATGGGATGCTTTATTTTTGGGCCCTGTACTTGTTGGATTATGTACACTGAACTGAAATGGACGCTGCAACGGCACGCCCATGGCCTCTTGTTCTCGATGAACACGGTCACTCGGAGCTGCCGCGAGGTGGCAGCTGGAAGCCGAGACTGTGCCACTCTTCATCCTCACACGGGACATGCCATCTGATTGATAGGAGTAGTACACCTGAAGCACGACGACCTGCCGCCTGCGACTTGGCCCGGCCCTGATGCTCGGAGTCGGAGATGAGGCGGTGTTGAGATGGGAGCGGTTCTCGCCGCAAGAACCGCCCGTCACAACTGCCCGCAATGCATCTGCAGGAAGACGGAGTTGTCGAAGCCCAGGCCGAGGCCGGCCACGAGCGAGCTCTTGGGCTCCAGCTTCCCGTTGACGTAGGGGTGCGACACGCCGATGAGCGCGCCAGCTGGGAGCGGCGCCGTGAACGGCTTCACGTCCACCAGCTGGGCGACGGAGGGGTTGGTGGCGGCGGCGGTGGTGACAGCGGACGGCGGCGAGGGCGGAGCGCTGCCACGGTCTTCGTCGGGGAGGTTCACGGTGGTGATGTCGTGGATGCTGGACCGGCGCTTGTCCTTGCCGCCGGAGTTGAGGCGGATGAAGTACTTCTGCGCGTGGCTGGCCACCTGCGTCGACGTCCGGGTCGTCACGTACTCGCGCGAGATGGTCCTCCAGTCCCCTCTCCCGTGCTTCTTCAGTCCCATCAAGAAAAGCCTGAGACACGAAACGAAATTCGCCGTTTTTAGCAGACGGAAAGGAGAAGAAGAAGGTGAGCGGATCCATCGACCCCGCCCCAGCACGATGATGATGGTTCTGGTCGGACTGGGACTGTTGCTTACTTGTGCTCCTCCTCCGTCCAGGGGACACCTTTCTTCCGCTCCTGGTCCGAGCCCCGCGCGCGCTTGAGGCAGTAGCCGCGCCTGAACGCGCCGTCGCCGCCGTCCCAGTCCTCGAGGGTGAACCCGGACGACGGGACCGAGCTGCTGTAGTGCGGGAACGGCACGAGCCCGGCCTCGATGTAGCCGACGTCGTTCTCGAGGTCGTGGTAGTGGTTCCTCACGTCGTCGGCCGTCTTCCTGGGCAGCATCTCCGCCACCTTCTCCCACCGGTCGGGAGCGTTCCGGTCGATCTGCGCCAGCGCCTTCTCGAACTGTTTGTTCTCCTCCGCCGTCCACGCGTCTCCTCTCCGCCAGAAAACCGAGTGCGTGTCCGGCTGCCAGAAGCAGGGCGCCGTCGGCGGCAACAGCACCGGCGTCCACGCCGCCTCCGCCATCATCTTGGCCGCTGCCTGCCAACCTGAGCTGGAGCTGTCTGGCTGGTACCGAAGAAGACGAGGGAGAGAATTAGGGGGAGGTGGAAGGCAGCGTGGGTATATAGGGAGACGAATCAAATTCCCCGGCGGATGCCGAAGTGGCCGGAGTTTATTCCGGCTCCACCCTTAAAGAAGAGGCGAGCAAGGAAGTGGATACTTGTGATTGGGTCTTGACTCTTGGTGGAGTTCGTGGCCTCTCAACTCAACCATGGCCGCTTTCTCATTGTAGATCCCTGGTAAATTAGATATTTTTTACTTGAGTTGCTTTGCTTGGACTTCACTGGTCCTGTTCCTCTGTGCTGGGTCAGGTGGAATCAGATCACCTGACGTCGCCCTCCACGACTGCTCCCGGCAGTCGCTCAATCCACGCCGTCCGCCAGCATCGAAGCGTCCAGCTCGTTCCCTTCGCAGCAGGTCGTCTAAGCCTAGCAGCCCAGCAGCCCATCTAAGCCCATGAGGACAGTAAACTGCGCAAGAGCACGCCAATACACGCGCAAGAACACCGCGCCGCCGCCGCCTAACTCGCTCCGCCCGCACGAGTTGGCCGCACCGCCGTTGTTGCTGCCGACGCTCCCTGCGTGGATGGTTCCTGATCTGTCGAGCTATGCGAGCGAGGACTGCACAGCAAGGTCACGGAAGGTCACCAATGGGCGTCGCAAGGTGCTGCGGCTGGTCCTGGGTCGTGGCCGCCGTCGGCGCCGCTCCCTGCGCCGCCGTCTGCCAGTTTCCACTGCACAGCACGCAAGGGGCGACGCTGCTGTGGGCTGCTACATGCCAGGTGCAACAGCTGTGTAGCTTCAAAAGTTCAGGGTTCAGAGGAGTACACGATCTTCAAAAATAAAAAAATAAGGCTTTAGCTGTAGCACGAGCAACGGCAACTGAGCACGAGCAGCGCAACAGCTGATGATCGCCGTCTCAGTCCTCACGGCTCCCTCGCGCGGAAGAGGTGCCGCGCCTGGGCTCAGCGAGGGAAACGTCTTAACAGGCCGCGTTGTTGGGCCTACGCAGCGTGCGAAGGAGGTGCAAGGCCTGAGCTCAGCTGCTCCCTTGGATTGCAGTGAACGGCAGATATGCATCGACTGCCGGGAGCAGTCACGGAGGGCGACGTCAGGTGATCTGCTCCCGGGGAAGCTTTGTCGTAGTTGCAGATGGTGTTGCATTCTTGCATTTGTTTATTTGTTTATTGGCCTCGCCAGCTGCTTTCTCTCTCATGCTTGCTTTTCTTTTCTTTAATCCTTGTTCTAGAGTTTCTTATTTATCATTGTCAAAGCTAGCTTCACTTTGTATTTATTTGTGTTTTTTTTGCAGATGGAAGTAAGGTGTGAGAAGAAAGCTATTGTTTATTTCCAAAGAAGGCAAAGAAGAAGAAAAGTAGACTCTGAATGCCGTATTGCTCGAGGTACTTCTGCATTCTACTAACTTTGCATGTTGTTGTTTTGTATATAGGAGTAAACCAAAGGAAACCCTACGCAAAAATTAGGTGTAGGAAAGAAGCTTTTTTTATCAAAATAATCACCATAACTTTAGCACAAGTCGAGTCTAAATCCAGTATAAATTGGTAGAAACTAAAATTAGAGTTTCTGCTTCTAATATAGTTTCGCACGTGAATTTTTCTTCCTAGCCATAAATAAATCTGAGTGGTTGATTTTTTATCAGATGGTCACAAAGTATAGATGTCAACGATAGTAGCCTTTTACATGAGTCGGTAGTAGCCAAATCCTATATGTTAATACCTTCATTCCAAAAAGAATGTAGATCCAATTTTTAGAGAAGTCAGTCAATCTAAAGTTTGACTAGGTTTATAGAAAATAGTATCAACATTTGTATCTCAAAAAAAAATTATTTTGAAAATATGTTCTACAGTTAATCTCATAATACTTGTTACGCATCATAGATATTTATACACTTAGATTTGACCAATGTTTTGATTGATTGGCTCCTTAAAAACAAAATCTAGTGAGATATATTGGAATGAGGGAGTACAAAGGTGTGGAGACGAGTATAACTGTTCCATTATATAGCCTTAAGAGCATCTCGAGGAGTATGGTACTATGAGAGTATAGTTTCACCTAGAGATTTAGCTTCAATGATTTTTATAGCCTACCTATAAGCCCACCCATATAGTGGTGAGCTCTTCAACATTAATACATGACCCTATTTGTCTCTCTCACAAAGTTTTTTGGTTTTTGTGTGTAAGCTGGTTGTAGGTTTACAACCCACTTCTTATCTCTCTCCTCTCATCTCTCCTCCACCTCAACATTCAGTCGGCTTATGGCCTATTATTATAGTTGCTTTGATTCATTGAATTGCATATTACTAGATGCACAAGGGCACACGGCGTAGCTAACATGGAAGTGCCTTCTTTGCACCCACCCCAAGAGAATTCAGGAAATAGCACTAGTTTCTTATGGTGTTCGGAAAATAGCACTCTTGAAACTTGTGAATTCACAAAACAGCATTGGTTTGGCCAAATGATTTATGAAAACAACACTTGAGATTCCTAAAAAAACACCGCAGCTACCTTTTGCATTTTTTCACATAGAAATGGGCCAAACTGCCTCTGTTACAAGTCACACTATGTCTCCCTTTCAACCATTTTAAGCACATATACAACACATGTACAATACCCAACATGTTGAAGCAAATTAGGACACTTAGTATAAATGCATAATTTTCTTAAAAAATCGTAACTATCATAGCTAGGCTCAACGAACTAATATAAATACTTTATTCTGAATTTCACATGACAAATGAGCATGGGACCTTTAGAACATATAAGCAACAAAGCATTCATAATCATTTTGGACCGTGTGCAATGCCTTTGAACTCCAATTTACCGCCAACATCATCCATAGCTGCATGGCAATTTGGAGTTTTGACGATTGATTAGTTAAAGAGATGATTTTAGGCATTGAATAAATAGTTAAATCGAATAAAAGTATGAATGGTACCAAATTCAAAAGGGACATGAACTACATAATCACCTTATGGCTACGTGTGTGTCGTGACTTGCACAAACCAAATACCCCCTACCCGATCTGTGCAAGTGCAAGGGCAGTAAGAGGAAGGGATGAAGGGTACAATTCTTAGGGCTTCTTTGGCACGGCTTCGGCTTCATCTATTTTGCGTAAATCGAGGTAATGTAGTATGAAGCCGTTTTGTAAGCCGGTGTTAAAATGAACTAGAAACCGGAAAAAGCCAGTTTTTCTGGCTTCACCGGCTTTGGCTTCACCGGTGAAGCCATTTTGGATGAGCCGTACCAAATGGGGCTTTATTTCATAACGTGCATGCATGTAATTGGCGCTTGTACAATGTTGTGTGCAATATATATAGAGAGAGAGAGGCGAGTACGCATTGGCATCTACTAGCAAACCTAACTAATGGACCACCTTAACAGTGCACATAAATGATTTGCGTCGGTGGCTTGCAGGAAGAATTTAAGTAGAGATTCCATCTTCATATAAAATTGTTTCTGGTCGAGCCTCTCTGCATGCCCTCTGAGGGTATTCTCGTGCTGCTCTGTGTCACTGTGTGCAACCAATAAAAGATTGTTTAGACACTACTGTCATACGCGCAAGTGGTAATATTCTAGTAGAAGATACGTAGGAGCCTTTTTTTGTGTGCTAATGGCATGTTTTGAATCCAGGCGGTTCAAATGTTCTTTTCTTTTTTTTTGTAAAGGCTCATTCGGTTAGCCCAGACTCCATCAAGAATCATTCCAACTAATCAAGACTATATAAATTAACCAAGCAATCTAGCTAGGAATCGTTTCGGGGCATGGTTCCCTAGGAACCGAATGAGCCCTAAAGGAGACACCAAGTGAAACCTCACCCTTGACAAGCTAGTAGGTGGATTCACTTGTGTCATCGAAGAATTAGAGAGACGCGTGGTTTTTTCTATTAGCGCCACACGTTAAACACACAACATGTATTAGCGAGACACTGTTATAAGAATTTGAGCTCCTGAGCTAAGCGTAGCTTAATTAGTTAGAGTTTTTTTTTTATGATGGAATCTGTTCATTAAAATTTTAAGCTTTAGATTTATTGCAAGTGGTTGTGTTTATTTATTTATTTTAGGATGATATTCTTTTAATGGTATGTGATGTACTCCTAGACAGCGAAACATCTACATTCACCTTATCAATTTCGAGTTCATACGAGCGAGTGTGAATGCATACATATTTTTATTAGCATTTGCGTCTGTTCAGTTAATCCAAAAGGAGAGAGTAAATGTTTGAGCTCAGCACATTGAGTTCGGAGCCTTGGAAGAATCGGCATCGAACAAACTAATGCTGCCAATTCCAGCACCCACAACGGGTCTATGCGCTATATATTCTGGCACCGACCTCACAACGTCCGCCCGGAATGTCTATCCACTCCGCCACACGATAAAATCGACGTTCCTTTCATCCACCTGCCACGGCAATTCTTAACGCTGCAGAGCCTAGATACTGAGGTAACCAACCCAATGATGGAATATTGATGAGAACCAAGTTGGGCGCGACAAAGATCGAGACGAACGTTAGAAATGGCAGGAAGAGAAGCCTGCAACAGTTTGGGTACTTAGGCTCCGTTTAGTTCGGTGAAATTTAAGAATTTGGCTACCGTAGCATTTTTGTTTTTATTTGGCAATTAGTATTTAATCATGGACTAATTAGGCTCAAAACGTTCGTCTCGCGATTTTCAACCAAAATGTACAATTAATTTTTTTTCGTCTATATTTAATGTTCCATACACATATCGCAAGATTCGATGTGATGGCTACTGTAGCACTTTTCAGAAAAAGTTTTTAGAACTAAACAAGGCCTTAGGCTATCTTCAATAGAAGACGCATCAGCAGACTAAAACTTAAAATGGATCTCCAACAGACTATTTATAACCTCCAACAAATTATCTATATGAAAGATTCATTTTAGGTGTCAGGTGAGGTATAACATAAATCTAAGTATTCTCTCTTCTATAGACTCATTTATAGAAAGAATTATCTTTTGGATCTTGTTATTGGAGAAGATAAAAAATAGATATTATATCATTTGCCTATAGTACTACCTAAACGTGAAATACGTTTTATATTTTAAGTAACCATTGTTGGAAACTGTGTTAGGCGGCCTCAACGGGCTGTCGAAATAGCCAGCATCACGATTTTTTATAGTATTCAAAGGAGAGAGAGAGCAGGAGAATTGCACTAGCTAGCGACGAGCAAGTCGCTAAGGTCGCACGAGCTCCTACGAATAGTGTGTCTGTCTCTCTTCAATGTATACTTTCGTCGTAAATAATCATAGATTATTTACTGCTAGCTAGTTTAGTATAAAAGAAAAATATTGTTTCAGCTCGCGATCCTCATCGTGTTCGGCTGGTTGGGACTGGGCTGGCTGGGGCTAGAGTGGGCTGATCCCTGCTGTTCGGCTGGTTGGGACTGGGCTGGTTTGACTTCATCATGTCCATTCAAACCTGCTGTTCAGCATACATTTCAAACCTGCTGGTCGGCATACATGTCCATTCAAACCTGCTGGTTGGCGCCACATTTGTTGAATTCAGGCGCCAACAACCCAGGTTTCACTACACAATTGCTGCGAATGAACAGTAGACTATACCAACCATTTGAGGCATACATTTCATACAAGATAGACAACCAGGTGTCAATAGTCAGTACATTTGTCAGATACAGCACAGTAGAAGCATGTTCCCAGTGGAAAATTTTTTTGTATCTAAGACAAGGCCAATAGGGCACATATGAAAATCACTGAATAACACAAGCTACATGATGGAACTGCCAAAGGACAACAGTTGATCGATCGATTTACAAATCAAGAGAACAACACAACATAGGTAGGGAGGCCACCATTCTTAAGCTGGCAGCAAGGTCAGCTGCCTTGCTCAAACACAGGTCCTTATAGATGACCGCCCTCTACCCTTAACAGCTGCTTTGCTACCTCTACCACTACTAGCCACAGCACCTCCTCGCCTTCTAGCAATGCCCTGAGGCGGCGGCACTGCTGGGCTCCCAACTGGGCTTACCTGTAACAGCACAGAGCCAATTGTCAAATTCCTGTCCATTTGCACTGTAACCATCAACTTGACACTAGCACCATTGGCTTACCTGTACCCCAAATGTGAAAGTCCACGGGTAATCCACATCCTCACATTGTCCATGGAATCATTTGAACTTGCATTAAGCCACTGCACTGACAGTGGGCTTAGTGGATGGAGTGGCTTCATTACTTCATCTTTTATCAAGTAGTTATGAAGGGCAAAACCTGCCTTAATAATGTTATCCTGCTTCTGCCTAGGATAGTGTGGCACTCCTTTCAACATGTGCCACCTAGCTTTGACCACTCCAAACAATCTTTCCACCACATTACGCAAACTAGCATGGTGGAAATTGAATACCTCGTTAGGGCCTTCAGCCGGCCTATTGTTAAACTCTTCCAAATGGTACCTGTGCCTTTTGTGTGGCCCCAAGTAACCATGTTCACCTGCATACCCCGAGTCCACCAGATAGTACCTACCTGCACATGCCAAGGCCTTCAACTTATTAGTAAATCAAACACCTGCATTACCATGATAACATCGAGTACAATTTTAAACAGCAAATGCAACTAACCTGGCGGTGGGTGCGGGAACCTGGGTTTCTTTCAAGCTTCCCTAAGGACCCTCATATCATGCACTGCCCCCGCCATGCCAACACCAACAAATGTAACCCACCCATCAAAGTCACAAACTGCGACCACATTTTGGCTTGGCCAACCGTGCCTATTTATGTAATCATCATGGAACACCCTATCAACACTGATCCTGATGTGTGTCCCATCGACAGCGCCTATTGCGCCATCAAAGAAAGGTGTGTACTTGTGCGGCCTATCATGCACTTTTGACATGTCTATGTGCCTAGGTGTACAAATCACGTCTGCAAAGTTAGCAACACATTCCAACACTTGACCAAACCTCTCACTAACCGTCCCAAGACCCCTTTTAAACCGTTCTCCCATGTCTCGCTGTCCGACTTGTTTTGCTAGTGCCCAAAGAAACATCCCTAAAGCCTCCTGCGTATCAAAGTCCCCATAGTCTCGCAGGCCATGGTTACTAATTAGCATTTCGTGCAGTTCATAAAAAGCAGTAGGTTCCATACGGAAATTAGTACTGCTCCTTTTTGGGTGAGAAAGAACCTTGCGTACCCACTGACTGCCGTTCAACTCTTGCCAACCGAAGCAAGGAGGTGGTACCGGGACATCAGCTGCTACAGCAGCTGCGTATCCGCCAACAACAGCAGCATATCTCACGTCCTCCCAATAACTAGCGCTAGAATCACTTGAATGTTCACTAGCACTGTCACTTCGTGACATGCCTCTTCTATCCCTTAGCAATCAGTCCCCTGATACAAAACAGCATCATAGTTAATGCACAGTCGTCTAGATGGGAAACAAGAACACAAAGTAGATAGCAGCATGAGTGCATGACAGCATGTAACCAACGAAGCTTATCAATCATAGAATCCAACTGTGCACTGAGCAGAACACTTGTTCTAAACCAATCATAGAATCCAACTGTGCACTGAGCAGAACACTTGTTCTAAACAACAACCCTGGGCTGTTGTCTTGCAGTCTGATGACGTTGATAGACCATAGATACAACCAAATTGATTCTTAAAAAAGGAAACAAAGTAATAGTAGTGCTAATAACAAGTTAGCAAACTGAAGTCTACACTTTCCAAATGGAAATCCTAACCTTACAGCTCCGCTGACCAGTTCTCACGATGATGCCCAGCCGTTGGAACAACCTACAAACTAGCAAATGGAACAAGTTAGTTACAGCAGTTGTACGTTATAAAGCCGCACTAATCCATAGATAGATTAGATTGAAACCACATCAAACATTCAACACAGGTACTCAAACCATGTCCGACATACACGAGGTCAAATGGAAATAAAAAAAGTGCCCAACAGAAGGTTCGTTACATAGCGACAACTAAAACAAATGCTGTAAAAAGCAAACTAGGTAGGCTTCACTCAAACACGCGACTGCTTATCGGGGACGCTATTTGTTGCCGGCGTTTCTGCCATTCTTCCAGGTCCAGGTGATGTAAGTGAGGCGGTCTTCTCTGTCATCGATATTCTTGTACTGTTCGCGGCACCCCCTCTTCTGGAAAAGGTCACATGCCATAAGGAACAGCTCTGACTTTTGGGAGACACCGTCGTCACGTAGCATTTGCATGACCTCAGCCATCTCCTCTGCCTCAGTGGGCTTTGCACTCCTAGCCCTGATGCTGTCAGATATGTCGGCCAAGTACTCTCCAACTTCCTTCGACCTCTTTGTTTTCTTTGGGCTGTTGACTTCATTGTCTGTCGTGGCCCTTTTGGAGGAGGCTCCGGCACTGGAATGGCCAAACGGTACGAAGGGCGTCCTAGGGGGAGTGTGTGTTGCATCTTGAACACCACCCGCAGCATTGAGTGTCCCCCTCTCCTGGTGATGATCACCGAAAAGGGCCCACAGTTCATCGAAGTGGGCGGGGGGTTCTCTAAACTCTTCCGCATTTGCACTCGGTTCCTGCATAATGGTAACCATATGTTGGGATTAGTTAAAAAGCACAAATAAGACCACATGTTAGGATTAGTGCATAACAAAGGAAAGGGAGGAGGCATTACCGCTTCGTGGCTGCCTCCTTCGGTTTGGTTGGCTGCCAAGTCTTCGCTCACAACTGCCCCTGTGGTTGGGTCCCGCCCAAGGCCTGTTTTTTTCTGTAGGGTTTGCCAGTTGAGAAATTTCTTTTTCATGTCAGTTAACTTGTTGCGGATCTGCCTCTCATCGTACGGCAGCCCCGCATCCCTACAACCCTGGTACACATTCCTCCACCCTTTCTTACTTGGACCTTTTTTACACCAGTTGTATTGGTTCTTCTCATTTATACAGATGTCGAGCAGCAGTTTGGCATGCGTTTTTTTCCAGGTCGCCCGTGGAGCATGCATCTGTTCATTGGCAGCAATGTATGCATCGGTTGGGTATAATAGGACCATGGATTGATTAGCAAGCAGAAACGTACGCGCTCACACAATAACTAAGTCCAATGAGAAAGGGGCGGAGTCGAACTCACCTTGAATGGATGATTGGATGTCCGCGGACGTAGGAAGTACCGCAGACCTGCAGAAGGCGAGCAGGACGACGAGGATGACAGTGCCAGCGTAGGGAGCTGTGCACAGGTGGTACTGCGCAAAGGTTCCTACATCGAAGGAATAGAACAAATTAAGTTACGAAATGTATGAACATGTGCATTACAGACGCAACAAAAAAGCACGGCTTCATAGCACTGAATAAATGTAACAGAACTATAAACATCTCAGAATGAAGTTTTGATTTACTTTCCCTCAAGTAAAAACATAGACAAGCACGATATAGTCCTAAGTCACTAGAAGAGTTTAAGTTGATCCTATAGAAGGTATCAGCCAAGAGTACAAGCATGAACAGAAAGGAACAGCCAAGAGTCACTAGAAGAGTTTAATTTGATCCTAGTTTCTGCCATAGGGGTGCAATGTAAAAAAAAAACTGGACATAAGCAGGTTAGTAAGATATCGATTAATACCATTCACATTGTATAAATGAATTTGGATCTCCTGTATGCAGTTGAGCTTAGAAGAAACCAATAGTTTGTATATGATCTGAACAAGTACAACTGAGTTATATATGTAACCAGATCTCAAATGTAGATCAAACAAGTCCCAATTTGGGTACTCCTATTTGGGTGCTCGCCCACTCGATAAAATACGTACAACACTTTTCAACAAGTCCCAATTTGCATCGCAAGTACGAGCAAACAGCAGGATTCCTCCGACCAAATTTGCTGCCAGCCGTCCAGCGGCCCCAACCCAAGTCGCTAGCTGATGCCGTATGCAGCTAGTGCGCCGCCGCTGCCGCGGCTCAAGCTGGAACCCATCTCCCTCTACATCCACTACGACGAGCCTGATCTCACGTCCGCCAGCGACTGGAGGCCGGATCTCGCCGCCCACGAAGTTAACCAGTCTTTGAATCACCTAGCCCTAAGTCATATGAACTAAGAACCGCCTTACCAGAGAAAAGTCTCGTGGACGTCGGAGTGGAAGCGTTCACTGTCGCCGTTGCCGCCGCGGCGTCGCGTCCTGCGCCGTCTCGTCGCCTGGCTCGCGTGCTTTCGTCCAGCGCCAGACTCCGAGCCGGAGGCCTGACTAGTGGATGCGTTCCCGGCCGTGGGGCTGTGGGGGAGTGGAAAGACGACGTCGAGGACGGATTTGGAGACGGGCGGATCTGAAGGGTGAGCGCGGGCAGGGATACGACGGAGGCTGACTGACGGAGTTGGAGGCGGCCGATGCGGGAGGTGCAGTGGGCGAGGTCGAAGGCGGAGGATGCGGGAGCTTCGATGGGAGGGGCCGACGTAGGCTGCGGCGGATGCGAGAGGTCCGATGCGAGGTTCGGAGCCTGACGGTGGCGGCTGCGGGAGGTCCGATAGGAGGGGCCGAGTGTGGCTGCGGCGGATGGGGGAGCTCCGATGGGATGGTGCGAGCTAGAGTGCGGCCGATGCGCGAGATCGGAGGGGAGGGGGCGATGACGGCGATTGCGGGAGGCGGCTGGTAAGGGGGAACCCTAGTGGCACGACCGAATGAGAGAGGGAGAGGGAGACGAGCGCCGGCAGCCTGGTATATATACCGCTGGTTTGGGCTGAAATGATCAGCCCACTCCAGCCCCAACCAGCCCAGTCCCAACCAGCCGAACATGGTGCCTATATGAGCAGGCTCATAGTATGCGCCTTAATTTTTTCTATTTTATTTGATCGCATGTCCACGTCATCTAGCTATTTGGTTGAACTGTTGTGGACGCCCAGTAAAGCAAAGCGGCGGGTGACGAATGGCGACGTGATTTTTTTGCCTGAACCTGATGAAGCTTGCGCGCTTTGGTGGCGGGCGGGTCAGGTTCGTCCACCTTGCCTCTTGCGGGCCGCCGGGCTGGGGCCGTGACTGCGCCACCGTACCAACGTGCGGAGCTCGACCCCTCGCTGTCACGGCCCACACATCGCGGGAGACCCCGGCCGAAGCTGATGTGACCAACTACCACCCGCCTGCACCCTCACATTTCGCGCGCTCGCTGACGCGGTGCGGGCGGCAGCTAACCCGTCCGCGCCCCGCCGTGTCGAGCGGAGATTGGGGCGCCAGCAGTTCAGCACCCACGCCCGCGCGCTGACCTGCGAGCTACGATTTGACGAAGGGCCTGTTTTGTCCGGTTTATAAACGGCTCTTGGTCAAAATTATAAGCTAAATAAACAGTACGTCCAAAAGAGTGTCGCTATTGGTTCGTGACGATTACACTAGATGGCAAGTAGTTTGAATCAAATGGATTTGTTTTTTCATTTGCTTGATTATACTCTCATTTTATAATCTAACGGTTAATAGGCAAATGAAAAGTTTTTTTTGATACTTTTATTGTGACTTAACAATTACATAGGGTTCGTGGTGATTATACCGGGTGATATGACGTTTCCTTGAAAAAACAATACGGTGAAGATATCTAACATTACTTGCCATAATATCTCCACATGTCTTACTTTTGGCTCGGCAACTCGAACAACATCAAA
The DNA here is from genome assembly GCF_019320115.1 of Miscanthus floridulus. NCBI lineage: Eukaryota > Viridiplantae > Streptophyta > Magnoliopsida > Poales > Poaceae > Miscanthus > Miscanthus floridulus. Next base: position 128,932,431 of record NC_089584.1, read on the forward strand.
CTTCTCTTGAAAATTTTCTATTACTCTCATTATAACGCACGGACAATCATATTAGTGGCGGATCAAGGATTTGAATCCAGGATATACGTAGCAAAAACATCTCACATTTAATATATTATGATCCAAGATATAATCTAGACATAGCGCATATCAAACGCAAACGAGCACCATATAAGTGGAGGCCTCGAGGGATGACTAAAGTACTTAAGATTGTCGGACTTTTTAAGTTTGGACTTTATAGATCTACTAGAAATAATGATTTTTAACTAAAATCTATGATAGTGCTGGGCCTACCAGAAATACGGCGGGTCCACCCATGAATCACATGGAGTAAGCCCCTAAGGTTACTATTATAATGGGTCCGTTCGGTTTACCCCATATTCAATTTGTTCGGCTTCTTTTTTCAGCTGAAACAATGTTTTTCTCTCAGAACAATTCAATCAGAACAGTGTTTTCAGTCAGTTTCAGCCAAAATTCTACCAGCCGAACGGAGCCATTATGCTATGCAAACAGCTTCACCATGGTCCCGCCAGATCGCAACAATTTCATTCATTTTCCTTTTCTGCCCGTAGCAACGTAAAGGGCATTACTGTCAATAAAGCATTTTGGAATTTGTTGTCTTTGTCCATCAGATTCAAATATAGGCTACATTATTCATAGTCTTTTGTTTTTTTTTGAGAGGACATAGTCTTTCAGTTATTTTTTTTAGCAACTAGGTTCCTGCCCGTGCGTTGCTACGGGATAACTAAACTTTTGTACTAAAAACATACGGATCACATAATAAGATAACAATACTATAAAATTAAATATCGACGTTAAAGTGACATTTAATCGAAAAAGCAAAGTTTGAGAAATTAACATAGTTACGGAGAGCGCGGTGTTGCAAGCTCACAAACTCTACTGTATATACCTTTCGTCTGGAAGAAATCTCCAATATCTATTTTTTTCGTGTGTCAATAAATCCATGAATAAGTTCCACCATGTCTCCACACCATCCTATACACAGGTTTGAGTATATATATAAATATTAATGTCTGTCACATAAGTAATACTACATGTCTTGAAAAATTTCTCACAAAATCTTAAAACAAAGTAAGTTATACTCATCGTATAAATATGTGACTTTAAGCCTATTCCACACAGACATATACTATAGAATAAGGTATCTACTTGAGTATATGTGGTAAAATTCACCATCAGCAATATATAGAAAATCATTGGTATTATTATTGCAAGCGACAATGACTCTGAGTTTGTTCGGTGGGGACATGTTCTTCCATGGTTTCCTGCACACAATAAATGAAAATAACATAAAGTCATCAACCTAGATCCCTGCGGCTAGCGAATCACAGCTAGCGAATCAAATCCAGAGTATATGTTCTGGCTTTACATTCAAAACTATAATGTGCAAAGAAGCAACTACGACAATAAAGTCGTGTCAGCTCTGAAGATGAAAATTTCTACGAATTCTGCATAACCACTTCGTGTCAGCTCTGAAGATGAAAATTCACCTGAGAAGTGAAACATAAAGTCGGCAGATCCATATTCCAATACTGCATTTTCTCATGTCAACTACAAAAAAAGGGAGATCTGAAGATAATATATTTGGTAGATTCATTCTCATATTTCTCATATGATTGGAAGCATTCTCGTCCTATAGACCAAACATGAGAAACGTCAGAGGGCGACCAAATTCAATTTTGTAGGAATAGCATCACAGACCCAATCAAAAATTTTGTCTAGCAGTGATTGATAATTTCTTTCCAAATCAAGTCATAAATTTACATTGTTCTGAATGTTAAAAGGCAATCAAGTATGTCGATGGAAAGCAAACAAATTTATGCATGAGAGATTAGAGAAAAAAAGATATTAGAATCTGTACCAGTGTTATCATAAGAAACCACAAGAACAAGTGATTAAATCTCAACTTCTCGAGGGTCTGCTTGCTTATGTATCTTCATCTCTCCTCAAACAAGAAGCTAGTACAAGGAGCGTGCCAACTGAGTAGTCAGCATAGAAGCAAACATAAAAGATATTATGTTTGAGTAATGGTTGGGTAGCAGTCATTACCATTTACGAATGGCATCCTAGTATTAGGGTGCGATGCGACACACTGCAGAAACAAGTAATACAAAAAAGAAGTTAAGGAAACAGAGTGATGGACAAAACCAATTCGAGGTGCATGAACTAATAAATGGCACTTTAAAATAACCCCATACTGCAGTATACTATGAAATTGGCAGCTTTTTCATATTATCATGGCTAAGTTAACATATCCTGTATCCCTAATAATATTGATAGATTTTAATACCAAAATGAACTGACAGATGACGCTTTAAAGCATCTCCAGTGCCATCAGTACTTTGCTTTCTGATGTAAAAGCATACCTAGACGAGTGCAAGCACATTGCAGACTCGAGTTGATTGGTCAGACGATAAATTTGGGGGTGAAAGAGTGATCGATAAATTGACACAGTTTCCTACATATGTTTCAAGTAGTCATACAGACTTCAATCAAAAAAGAACTAAAAGGACCTAGGATGCCGCCTAGAGGGGGGTGAATAGGCGTTTCTGAAAATTAACACCTTCAAATACGAAAACAATTAGAAAAGGGAGTTTCCAAAATAAAAACTTTAAATTAAGAGTAATACCACCCCTCACAAGTTAGCCACATAGTAAACAAGGTATAAAAAATATATCTAGAAGCTACAACCCTGCAACACAAAGTTAGAACAAAGAATAAATATTTTCAGCATAGGTAGGAAATACCGGGCGTGTCTGGTATACACGATTTCTGTAGAGCAGCCCCAAACTTGCTCCTTTCGATTTCTATCTTCTAGCCAAACTACAGATACCTACTAGAGATGTTAATATACACAGAGAACCTACACAAGAGCTGGAGCAACACAAATATCAAATAAAATGCGAATTGAGACACGATATTTATTTTACCGAAGTTCGGACTCGTTCGAGTCCTACTCTTCGTTGAGGGGGCTACGGGCGACCCAACGAAGGTCAGCCCTAGAGGGTACCACGAAGGCCACTCTAGCCGGAGTCTTTTCCAACTCATTTTCCTCCTTCCACTAGTTGATTCCGAGGTGGCGGAATCAACCGTTACAAACTTTCTGAGGCACACCACAATCTCTCGGGTGCTCTGCGGCAATGCCTAACCGTCTAGGACCAAAGAGTCCAAGAGTAATAAATGCAAATCACGAGATTGACAATATGCACAAGTTCTCAAGTGGTGGCTTGCTCTTTTTTTTAAATTCTCTCTTAACCCATAAATGGATTTTGCGATTTGGATCACACACTCACTAAGAGAGGGTAAATGGATTTTGCGATTTGGATCACACACTCACTAAGAGAGGGTTTAGGAGAGTTGATAAGGCTAAAACATGTATATGTATATCAGCAGAATCAGCAGCCTCCAAAGGTGGAGGCTTAGGGGTATTTATAGCCCCCTTAGAAAAACTAGCTGTTTTATAGCCGTTGCCATAACAGACATGTCCGGTATGCATATTAGACATGTCCGGTATGACTTACACTGCGCCAATGGTAATAGAGTTATAGCGACGTTGTGAGGCGTCGGAACTCCCGATGAATGCTAGAACTTCCAACTGTCGAAACTCCCGACTCACGTTAGAACTCCTGACCCTTAGCAAATTTGAAAACTACGGTAACTGAGTTAATGTATGTGAGGTGTCGGAACTCCCGACTCATGTCAAAACTTCTGACCGTCGGAACTCCCGACCCTCAAGGTATTTGAAAAACTAGCCATTGGCCTCTGGCCGTCCATACCGGACATATTTGGTATGAATACCGGACACGTCTGGTATGACCACCATAGTGAACTCTCCAAGTAAGTTAAGCGTGAGACGTCGGAACTCCAGACGAACCAATCTAAGAACATTGAGAATTTAAATGTGGCTGGGCACATACCGGACACGTCCGGTATCAATACCGGACAGTGTCGATACGAGACCTATGGGATACCCCACAAGGAAGGGGGAAGACCTAGTCTAACTGAGATTCTTCCCATATAATCTTAGTAGTAGTAGTATTATTCTGTAATCCTACTAGGACTCTACATTGTAAATCGACTAGGACTCTAGCCTCCTGACTATATAAAGGAGGGCGGAGTTCCTAGAACAGGGGAGACAAAAAATGACACAACACAACACTTTACAATTAATCCAACGCAAAGGCTAACGCCGACTAGATGTAGGGCTATTACTCGATAACGGTCGAGGGCTCGAACTAGGATAAATCGACTGTCTCTTGCGTTTACCGTTGTATTCTACATATGCTGAAGCCCGAACAAACTGCCCCGGGTACCCCCGTGGCAGGCTATCAGTGGTGAAACATCGACAGCTAGCACGCCAGGTAGGGGCTTTCAGTGAATTTGCATCCGAGAGCTCGATGGACCTCGACAACATGATCTTCTCGATAGGATCAACCTTCATCTTTGGTTCATGGATCTGCGAGGCAGGTGACAATGGCAAGCTCCGAAGCTGTCTCCTTGAAGATTCGGATCACCATGAAGACCTTTTTATTTTGGCGACTACGACAGATCAACTCACTGGAAGATTCGCGTAGCTCGTGATGTCCGATCCAACTCAGATTTCGCGGCTTTGCGCATCTAACTCAAACTCAGGCTCCGCATCTGAGATGGAGTCTTACTCAGGTTCTTTCGGGAAATTGAGTTCTTTTCCAGTGGGGCTCCAAAACGTGGCCTTGGCCTATCAAGAATACAACTTGGAGTATACTCAGAGTTCTTTCAAGAAGTTAGAACCCTTTCTGTTCGGACTCCACAACATGGCAAAATCTTATCAGGCACGGCCTGAAGGATCCCTTGATCCGATGTTGAGAGTGCCACTAAAAGGAGCTCAGGAAGGCCTCATACTAACTATAACATCTCAAGACTGTATCGTCCACTGGCTAGGTTCTATTCCTGAAGACAGCGGTACCCAACTAGTCGGCACGACGGCTACAACAATTCTACCCTATCATGGAGACTCGATCTGCGACCCTAAAGCCTCTACTAAAATCACCAACAACTCCGACAGTGTGGAAACCAACACCAATAACAGAACAATTCACACACGAGAAGTATTCATGGTTCGCCATCCTCGATCACCTCTGGTCCCCCCAGAAGCACCTAACATCAGATCATCGGACGAATCTGAGTCCAACATATCACCCTTTATCCAGGGGCACGATGGTGAGACCAAGAGTCAGAAGCAAGCTAGAGAAAGAAGAAACAAATTGAAACAAGGACGCCAACACCGTGCTAGGCAGCGCAAGGAAGCTTGGATTAAATATGAGTCAGACCTGGCTGAGTATGACAGAAGAAAATTAGAACAAGAAGTCGAAGAAAGACGCACGGTGAATACACCCTACAGTAGAATCCAAGAAGCACTAGAAGAACTCAGAGCGACATCACTTCCTAGTGAAAAACAGGAACAGCTCCGAGACCTCCTCAAGTCAGCAGCCCAAAGGACGCATGATGGAAGAGCCCGCTCAAGACTACCTGCCAGGTCAACATCTCATAGGAAGGAAGATCAAAACCAAAAGAAGTCCGCTTTCGAGAGACTTGGGCCAGGCGGAAGTCACAACAGAGAAAGTAGAAGGGATCATAGCTAAAATTACCGAATCAAACAACCAAGGAAGATCAGAAGCGAAGCACCTATTCAGACATCCCCGCAGGACTACTCTCGCTAAGACGATAGTTGGTAGGAAGGAGGTGCCGAATCAGAATACAAAGAAGGCGGAACGCACGAAAGATTCCCCTGTTTTGCAAATAGACTTGCTTCAATATGACTATCTCACAAGTTCAAGCCGTCCAACCACTCTAAATATGATGGCAAGACTGAACCAAGGCAGTGGCTCAAAATTTACTCGCAGTCGATTGAACTAGCCAGAGGAGATGATGATATCAAAACCTTATTTTTCCCCATGGCACTGGAGACCATGCCCCTCCAATGGTTCGACAAATTAAATCCAGGGTCAATCAGAAATTGAAAAGACTTGCAAAGAGTTTTCTATGGAAATTTCACAGGTATCATTACACACCCCATCACCCACACAGAATTAAAAGGACTCAAGCAGAAAGGAGGTGAAACTCTTAGAAATTATTATCGACGATTTGGCGAACTATGTGCCCAAGTACATGACATCACCGAACGAGAAGTAATCAAAGCCTTCTCACGGAATTATGGCTAGATGGAAATTTTAAGACTTCTGCAAAGAAAACCCAAGAAGCAATGAAGAATTTAGACGCACAGTAGGAATGATTATTACTGTAGAGGAGAAGACACGAGAAAGGTTCCCGGATAAAATCAATCAAGACAATTCAGATAAGCAAAATCATCGAAACATCAGACATCAGGAAAGAAAATGTGGACCAGACAACACCATGGCGATAGCTGATAAATCAAGAAAGTTTTCCAAACCCAGAGGGTATGACGACATTGAAAATATGCGTTGCATTTTGCATCCTAAAGGAAATCACACCACTGGAAACTGCTACACATTCAACGAGCGATACACAAGAAAGGATAATAAGGTAAACACTAAGTAAGACAATCAGAAAAAAGATGAAGACAACCACGAAGGAATGGGATTCCAAAAATCCAGGGGGACAGTAGCAGTAATCTTCACTGGAGCTCCAGATTCCAGAAGTAAACATCAAGAAAAGCTAGCTCTACGAACCATCATAGCAGCAGAATCGGCTACTCCAAGATATCTCAATTGGTCATAATATCCAATCCAATTTTCAAGAGAAGACCAATGGACTAGCATAGGGAATGCGGGCCATTATCCACTGGTTCTAGATCAAACCATCACTGGCAATCCTGGCATGACTGTCACTAAAGTACTAATCGATGGGGGAGCCGGACTCAACATTATCTTTTTAGAGACGCTAAGGAAGATGGGACTACAACTCGATGGGATGATTACACCAACAAGCACCCATTTTTATGGAATAGTACCCAACAAGGAAGCTATGCCACTTGGACAAATCACTCTACCGGTTACTTTTGGTACTCCCTCAAACTACCGAACAGAGTTCATCAAGTTTGAAGTTGCACATTTTGATTCATCATATCATGCAATCCTTGGGCGCCCAGCACTAGCAAAATTCATGGCAATACCGCATTACCCATACCTATTGCTTAAGATGCTAGGGCCTAACAGTGTCCTTTCCCTTCGAAGTGATTTGAAGCGCACTTTTGACTACGACGTTCAGGCAATTCAAATTGCAGCCAAGGCACAAGCCGTAGATGGTAGAAAAGAAATAGCCACTATTGCCATAGAAATGAGCCCATAAGAACTAGAGATACCGACTAAAAAGCCCAGTATCCTTGCACCACCAAAAGAAGCCGACATCAAGCAAATTGACCTGGGCACTGGTGATCCCTCTAAAACAGCAATCATAAGCGCCCACCTCTCGGCAAAATAGGAACTCACACTCACCAACTTTCTTTGGGACAACAATGATATCTTTGCTTGAAAGCTAGCCGACATGCCAGGTGTCCCAAGAGAGTTGGCTAAGCATAGAATCAATGTCAATGAAGGATCAAAGCCTGTGAAGCAACGACTACGATGATTCTCACCCGATAAGAAGGCAACAATTAAAAAGGAACTCACAAAGCTAATGGTAGCTAGATTCATCAGAGAAATCCTTCATATAGATTGGCTAGCAAACCCAGTTCTAGTACAAAAGAAGAACACGGATGAGTGGCGCATGTGCGTTGACTACATGGATCTCAACAAACACTGCCCGAAAGATCCATTCAGGCTACCATACATTGACCAGATAGTTGATTCAACAACAGGATCTGTCCTATTATCCTTTTTTGATTGCTATTCAGATATCACCAGATTGCATTAAAAGAACAAGACCAAAGCAAAACATCTTTCATCACTCCGTTCGACGCCTACTGCTACAAGACCATGTTGTTTGGACTCAAGAATGCTAGTGCTACATACCAAAGAGCTATTCAAACGTACCTTGGTGATCAGATTGGCAAAAATATAGAAGCATATGTGGCTGATGTAGTAGTAAAAACAAAGAACTCGGACACACTAATTGAAGACTTAAGGCAAACCTTCGAAAACCTAAAGAGGTGGAGGTGGAAATTGAACCCAAGCAAGTGTGTATTCGGAGTTCCTTTAGGACAACTACTAGGATTCTTGGTCAGCCATTGTGGAATCAAAGATAGCGCCAAGCAAATTCAAGCCATAACAGAGATGGGCCCTCCTCGAAGTGTCAAGGATGTGCAGAAACTAACAGGCTACATGGTGGCCCTCAATCGCTTCATATCAAGACTTAGAGAAAAAGGGTTACCTTTCTTTAAACTACTAAAGAAGACAGACAAGTTCAAGTGGACAGAAGAAGCCAACGAAGCTTTCAAAAGACTCAAGACATACCTCACAACCTCACCTGTTCTCACACCTCCAAAGAAATACGAGGACATGATGTTGTACATTGCGGCAACTTCTACTATGATCAGCACAACGATAGCCTTAGAAAGAGAAGAAGAAGGGCGCGTATATAAAGTACAATGACCCGTATACTACATCAGCGAGGTACTATCAGAATAAAAAATCCAGTACCCGCATGTGCAAAAACTACTCTACGCCCTCCTGATCACTTCACGCAAGCTTTGCCACTATTTTGAAAGCCACAAGATTACCGTGGTGATATATTTCCCACTCGGAGACATCCTACACAATAAAGACGCAACAGGGCACATATCTAAGTGGGCAGTTGAACTTGGTGCTCTCAATATCAATTTCACCCCATGGAAGGCAATTAAATCTCAAGCCCTTGCCGATTTTGTGTCCGAGTGGACAGAGATTCAACAACCCATGCCAAATACCATCCTTGACCATTAGAAGATGTACTCTGATGGATCACTCAAGCTAGGCAGAGCCAGTGCAGGCATTCTCTTCATTTCTCTAGACGGAAAACAACTCAAGTATGTCCTTCAGATACTATGGCAAGCTACAAACAATGAAGCAGAATACGAAGCCCTCATCCACGGACTACGAATAGCAATTACCCTTGGAATCAAGCGATTACTCGTATACGGCGATTCGGTAGTAGTCATCAACCAAGTCAACAAAGATTGGGACTACGCCAAAGAAAATATGAGCGCTTACTGCACTAAGATACAAAAACTTGAAAAATATTTTCAAGGATTGGAAATTCTACATGTCCTGCGTGATTCTAATATTACGGCAGATGTCCTCACCAAGCTTGGATCGAACAGGGCAAAGGTCCCACCCGGCGTATTCATAGAGGAGTTATCAGCTCCCTCTATCAAACAACCTGGTGAGAACCCCTGATCTCCTAGCAAAAGGCACCCAGATTTTGGTAATCACCACCTCATGGACCCAGGTTTTCATCGATTATATCAAAAAGAATAAGTTGCCAGCAGATAAAGCAGAAGCTACCCGAGTTGTTCATAGAAGCAAGAACTACGTCCTAGTAGGGGACAAGCTGTACAGAAGAGCCGCATCATCAAGAGTACTCCTAAAATGTATCTCATTTGAAGAAGGCAAAGAGATCTTAGTCGAAATACAATCAGGGTGCTGTGGGAATCATGCGGCTTCAAGTACACTAGTCGGCAAAGCGTTCCGCCCTAGATTCTACTGGCCAACCACTTTGAAAGACGTAGAAGAACTAGTCAGAAAATGCAAAGGTTGTCAAATGTTCGCAAGACAAGCTCATGTACCAGCTCACAATCTCATCTGCATCCCTTCCGCTTGGCCTTTCTCCTGCTGGGGGCTGGATCAAGTAGGACCTCTCAAGAAAGCAAAAGGCAGTTTCAAGTACATCTTCGTAGCAATCGACAAGTTCACCAAGTGGATTGAATACAAACCACTCATCAAATACAGCGTAGCCAAAGTAGTCAAGTTCATCCAAGACATTATGCACCACTTCAGCATGCCCAATCGAATCATAACAGATTTGGGTTCTCTCTTTACAGCTACAGAATTCCAAAGTTGGGCACAAGATTGCGGTTTCGGCATAGATTACGCATCGATCGCACATCCAGAAGCCAACAGATAGGTGGAAAGGGCTAATGGACTTATACTAGCCAGATTAAATCCAAGATTATACGAAGAACTAGTGGACTATGGATCCAAATGGATTGAAGAATTGCCCAAAGTAGTATGGGGGCTATGGACTCAAATATGTAGAGCCACCGGATACTCACATTTCTTCCTAGTTTATGGATCAGAAGCAGTACTATCGGCCGACTTAATCTAGATGTCACCAAGGATAGAACAATATGATGAAGGAGAAGCAGAACACACCCGAAGATTAGAACTCGATAGTACAGAAGAAGTCAGAGTAAATGCTACCCTTCAATCAGCAAGATACCTCCAAGGTTTAAGACGCCACTACAACAAAAATACCCAGCCTCGATCACTCCAAATCAGAGATCTAGTACTAAGAAGAATACAAAAAACTGACAGACGTCATAAACTACTCAGTCCATGGGAAGGTCCTTTTATTATCACAGAAGTCACCAGACTAGGCACGTACAAGTTAAAAAATGAAGATGGAAAAGAAGTCAACAATACATGGCACATCAGCCAACTAAGAAGATTCTACGCGTGAAAAACAAATCAAGGAAGAATACACGTACAAGCCACAAGAGATCAACATCAATAAAGATGGTGTTCCGTGACAATACGTGTATTATTATGGATTTCCCCCAGTTGTTCTCAATAACCATGTAAACGATCATGATCAATAAAGATGGTTCTCCTCGACAATAGATGTCTTATTACGAATCTTCCCAAGTTGTTTTCACTGAGCATACCAGCTAAGAGCAAAAGAGCTGAAAAGATGCTTGAGCCCGCCGATGAGGGTAGCTAATAAGTTAACACCCGACCCAAAAAGCAAAATGGCTAAAATCATGCCTGAGCATACCGATCGAGAGCAAAAGAGCTAAAAAGATGTTTGAGCCCGCCGATGAGGGTAGCTAATAAGCTAACACCCGATCCAAAAAGCAAAATGGCTAAAATCATGCCTGAGCATACCGGCTGAGAGCAAAAGAGCTGAAAAGATGCTTGAGCCCGCCAATGAGGGTAGCTAATAAGCTAACACCCGACCCAAAAAGCAAAATAGCTGAAATCATGCCTGAGCATACCGGCTGAGAGCAAAAGAGCTAAAAAGATGCTTGAGCCCACCGATGAGGGTAGCTAATAAGCTAACACCCGATCCAAAAAGTAAAATGTCTGAAATCATGCCTGAGCATACCGGCTGAGAGCAAAAGAGCTCAAAAGATGCTTGAGCCCACCGATGAGGATAGCTAATAAGCTAACACCCGATCCAAAAAGCAAAATGGCTGAAATCATGCCTGAGCATACCGACTGAGAGCAAAAGAGCTCAAAAGATGCTTGAGCCCGCCGATGAGGGTAGCTAATAAGCTAACACCCGATCCAAAAAGCAAAATGGCTGAAATCATGCCTGAGCATACTGGCTGAGAGAAAAAGAGCTAAAAAGATGCTTGAGCCTGTCGATGAGGGTAGCTAATAAGCTAACACCCGATCCAAAAAGCAAAATGGCTAAAATCCCGCTTGAGCATACCGGCTGAGAGCAAAAGAGCTCAAAAGATGCTTGAGCCCTCCGATGAGGGTAGCGAATAAGCTAACACTCGAACCAATACTAAGACGTTTCTACAACCAGAACAAAGCCAGACAAGCACTCGACGAGTCAAGAAAGTTTGTCAAGACAATGATCTATAAATACCGAGTTGTTTGCACGGCGCATATGAAAGCCAGACAAACACTCGATAAATCAAGAAAGTTTGTCAAGACAACGATCTACTAAAACTGAGTTGATTACACAGCGCATATGGTAGCCAGACAAGCACTCAACAAATCAAGAAAGTTTGTCAAGACAATGATCTACAAATACCGAGTTGTTTTACACAGCGCGATCAAAAGCATGACAAAACTTGACTAAATCAAAGACATCTAGGCATAGGAGACATCAACAAAAAATAAAGGATTTTCATTCAAAAAAGAAGTATAATATCCTTATTACAGAGGCTGGAGTACTAAAGTCAAAATACATCAAGCATCGCCATCAGGAGAAGAAATATCAATATCAAGATTGTCTACAATCCTCCTAGCCAAATCTTCGACCTCAGGCTCCATCTTTTCAACAGCATCAAGATATTCTTGACTCTCGGCTTCCTCCACAATCTTGGATAGGGGCATCTTCGGAGCAAGAACCCAGACCTGAGCAAGAACATTTTTGGTACACAGTTGGGCACATCTCTTCACGAACTCCTAGAAATGGGTCGGAACCTAGGGAATAAATTGAGCCCAAGATTGACCATCATCCGATGGAGTCCGGAGAAGATCGACTACTGATCGAAATGATTTCCACAAAGCATTCCAATTCTCAGTAGCCGTCGCCAACTTACCGGTCAAGGCTTCAACTATTTTTGGGCCTGCACAAGATCTCTATCAGCTCCACGCCTAATCAACTTGGCAAGCGCAAGTTCTTCTTCAGCATGAGTAATTACCTCTTCAGCCCTGTTGTGACTATTGCGAGCAAGTGTCTTCATTTCTTCAATACCCTCCGAGAGCTTCTGCTTTTCAACTCAGAGAGCTAAATCAGGCACCAAAAACAAGTCAACAGAAAGGAAAATTCGAATACAAGAGGAAATAAAAAGAATCCACAATACCATTACACTCATTCTTCATGGCCTTCACAGCTGCATCCCTCTGCTTTCCTGCCTCAACCACCTAGGCACAGAGAGCTTTCTCCTCCTTTTGGTGCGTTTGACGCTCGGTCTCCATCTCGGCTCGACAGAGATCAAGCTCTGTTCTTAGAGCACTAACCTCAAAAGACAACTTTTTCTCGGATTCAGACGAGAAAAAGAAGCTGGTATGATCCCGAGAAAAAGACTGAGCAAAAAGAGAAAGAGAAAAACAAGATATAAGAACAGAGGAAAGACGAACATCTAAAGAAAGAACTTCATAAAAGACTTACCTAGAGCTTTTCACCAAAAGAAGTCACGAGGATCCCCCAGGCAGTGGTCAGCTCTGACAACCGATGAGTGGCATCAAATTATTGCACCACATTATCATCCAGACGTTGAACACCACTAGGAAGAGGAGCAGAGGGAGAAGCCGACTGAGGCAAAGAAGACAAGACCAGAACCACACCCTAGGAAGCCCCGGCTACTTCCCTAGATGGCTCCACCACCACGGCCACGGTCACCTCCAGGGCCAACAAATCAGCAGCAGCAGGATCACTGGAGGACCCTATCACCCTCACAGCCACCTCACCAACCGCACATGCCGAGTCCAAAGACTCAAAACGCAGGGGCGCGTCAGAAGACTGAAAAGAAGTCAACTGAGGGTTGAGGGAAGGCGAAGGCCTGCAAGATGATAAAGAAAATTGACGATAAGAATATGAATCAGAGAAGGGGAAAACAGAAGCAGAAAAACATAACCAGGATTCACTCACTTAGCTATCTTCTTCTTCATAAAAACCCCAAGACCAATAGAAGACCTTAGAGGGGGAACTATAGAAGCAAAAATATCACCGCCACCTTGCAATGGAAGCGGCGTGGTCAGAACTGAAGCTCCAGAAGAACTCGAGGTCAACGACCGCTTACTACAAGAGAATAAGGTCAAAGTCAGAACAAAAAGAAGTGTTCAACAGCAGAAATGCAGGAAAACAACTCACTGACGCGTAACAAGGGCCACATCATCATCATCCTCTTCCTCACTCTCAAGCATGGCAACCATGGCGCCATCTGAAAAAGAAGAAAAGTACTCGGTTAAAGGCAAAACCAAACAATAAAAAGACAAAACATATTAATATGCTCACCTAGGAGCACGCTACCTATAACTTGAGTACCTAGACGAGTACTCGATTGACGAGACTTCTTGGCGACAGACAAACCGGAAGAAGAACAATATGCTCACCCATTTTTTCCAAAACTATAGGGAGCTCGAGGAACTGGACGAGGAACATACTCTACATATGTGTCAAGAATGGCGGAAGAAACACCAGGAACCATCATAGTGGTTTGAAACTTACTGGTTAAAGATGCCCTAGCAAGATTCTCCCCGAGCTCTATAATGGCGGGGTAGTCGTCAAGGGGGATCTGGTCAACAAAGTTATGCCCCAATTCTTATAAAAGAGTAAAGCAACCAGATAAGAAATATTAAGCGAAATTGGAGACAACAAAGGAAATAAGAAAAGTACTAGCACAAGAAAAAAACAACTCACAGCAGGAGGCGGGTTGTTAGCACAATACTTAGAGACAGTATGCGAGACGACGCTTACTCCCTTCAACATCTTCTGAAGGCGCTCGAGCACCTCCTCACTGGTCAGCTCAAGGGTAGGGGGCATACGAGAAGGGTCCTCCGCTCTAGAGTATTCGAAGCCATAGTTTTCTCGCTCCTTTAGAGGTTGAACACAGTGGCGAAGGAAACTGGAGATGATGCCAAAGCCAGTCAAGCCTTGCTGTTTTAGAGCACATATCCTCTCCAAAAATGGCTTGATCGCCTGGAGCTCATCCACCATCATAGGATTCTTCTCCCATCGGTCGTTAACCATAGGGCCAGAAGACGAATGGACAACAAGAGGAAGGATCATATTGGCAGCATAAAACTAGTCGGCACGCCAATCCTTCACATAATCAACCAAATCATAATCAAAGAACCTAACCTTATGATCCTAACAAAACTGAATCCCGCAGCCACCAAGAACATGGGTGTCATCACTGTGGGGTTGGGGTTTCAGACGGAAGAAGTAACAAAAGAGAGAAAGAGAAGGAGGAATTCCAAGAAAAGTTTCACAAATATGAACAAAAACAGAAAGATGAAGGACAACATTGGGAGTAAGATGGTTTAGGCTAATCCCAAAATAATTGAGAAAGCGATGAAGAAAAGCAGAGGCAGGAAGGCAAAGACCAGCATGGATAAAGGAGACAAAAAGAACAATCTCACCAGAGCCTATGGTTGGAACCCGATGCTGGCCTGGAGCTCTCCACTCGGCAATCTCCTTGTCCAAGATCAGGCAATCACTGACTAGCTCACGCAACTAATCCTCAGTGGTAGTCGAAGCCAGCCACACCTTCTGAGCGGCCCTCATGGCCATGAATTCTTGATTTTCAATCACAGAAAGTGATGCTTCCTCATCTACAAAGGTTGCCTAGGACTTGCTCGTGGATTTCTTCCTACCCATATACTAGCAAAAGCAATAAGGAACTGAGAAACGATGATGGTCAGGTGGTGGTGCTCAGATGACGGTGACAATGGTGATGACGGAGTAAGAACTAGGATTTCAAGGCAAAGGCAGGGCAGTAAAGAAAAAGAAGAAAGAAGGCCTTTAAAATAGATTTTTACAGCAATCAAAATGTGGCCCATTAGGCCCGTTTTAACATGGCATGTGGAAGCAACGGTTCATTTCCCAACACAACTGACAAAGCTGAAATGACGGACGGCACACTTCTACACAACGGTATAGTTCAACGGGCAGATTTCAGACTTATCCGTCCCGCACTAAGGTAGAGTTAACATATGGCTACAAAAAGAACTCATCAACAATGAAGCAACGAAGGGTCACCAAACAAGAAAAAAAGAACTCGGATCTTATAGAAAGAACTCGGGAATCACACAAATAACCAGGAAATTAGCAGAAAAAAGAATGATAATCCAGAAGATAGTATTCTTTCCATTATAAATGGCTTCAAAAATTACAAGATTACACATCTTGCAAGACCCAACGAACTTGGTACTACGACGAGCAAGGTAGCAAAAAGAAACCCAATCACAACTAGGCTCTCGAATGACTACGTGTTCCAAATCGCTACTCGATAGAACAAACCGCACTCAGCTACACTATTTTAATCAAAGGATGGATACAGAACATCCGAGGTGGAAGTCAGCAGCATGGCGAGACAACATGGAACAGGGAAGCCCAACAGGCATCTATCTACCCAAGTCCAACGTGACACTAGATCAGGCGTTGATCTGCACCGGACAGTCATAGGGCAGGCAAGGGGGATTTACCTAGAACTATTGGATGAAGGAACGTATCCCACATCACAAGATTTCCTCCAACTACCACAACATACCTCCTGGTACAATGCCGCTACGAGATTAGTCTACCTCTAATCTCTATCACAAGACTCCCTCCAGCTACGACAAGATATACAAGAACTATGAGATACGCCCAGGGGCTGCTCTACTTCAGAAACTATCATATTCATGGCTACGAAGATTTTAGACAAAATGCTCGATGAATCAAAATAGCACACCAGGAGGGTATTTATAGACCAAAGAACTGGTGCACATGGACTAGGAGCACCAATAGAACATACATAACAAAGGACACAGTGAAAAGACAGAATTCAATGAAAGAGGACTCAAGCGTGAAGGAATAGTACTCAAGGACAAGCATATTCGAAAGGATATGCCAACACTATACAACTCATGAACAAATGGCTTTTACACTCAACCACTACCATACAACCACATCTGACAACAGCAGACTACCAGAGAATATACCAAGACCTTGCATCTGAGTTCTTTTTGGGTGAAAGAACCCGGATATATGATCGGGGGATGCAACAGAAGAGGTTTTTAGCTCTTTTGAACAACATAAGATTCAAGACCCTCCAGCTCCTTGTTCCAAATAGCAAGAGGCTCGGGGGCTACACTCAGTGAGTACACTTTTTTCCTTGAAAAAAGCGCATGTCACCAAGAAGACTTCTTCAAGACGAACCACTGTAAGGACTCACGACAAAAAGAACCCGGACCAAGCTATATCCTAGTTCTTTTTGATAAAGAACCTGGGTGTATGCTCAGGAGCCTTTTGATGAAGAATCAGAGCAATTTCAAGACAAGACCCTCCAGCTCCTTGTTCCAAATAGCAAGAGGCTCGGGGGCTACACCCAGATGGGAGTACTTTTTTCTTCAAAAAAGCACACACCACTTAAAGATCTCAAGAAGTGCTACATGGTTTCACTCAAGAAATCACTCGAACAACGCTTGTTCCTACTTGGTAAGACCTAAAGGAACAAGATGAGGCTTCCAGAGCTCAACCATGAAGTGCTCGGGGGCTTATCGATACGGGACCCACGGGATACCCCACAAGGAAGGGGGTAGACCTAGTCTAACTTAGATTCTTCCCATATAATCTTAGTAGTAGTAGTAGTATTCTGTAATCCTACTAGGACTCTACATTATAAACCGACTAGGACTCTGGCCTCCTGACTATATAAAGGAGGGTGGAGTTCCTGGAACAGGGGAGATAGAAAATAACGCAACACAACACTTTACAATCAATCCAACGCAAAGGCTAACGCCGACTGGATGTAGGGCTATTACTCAATCATGGTCGAGGGCCCAAACCAGGATAAATCGACTATCTCTTGTGTTTACCATCGAGTTCTGCATATGCTAAAGCCCGAACAAACTGCCCCGGGTACCCCCATGGCAGGCTATCGGTGGTGAAACATCGATAGACAGCCAGTCCAACAAAAAACAAGCTAGCTATTTTGTCTCTCAAACACTCAAAACTCACATGGGTTGGCTTGAGCACTTATGAAACATTATCTATCAATATGATGCATCCCTCTTAATAGTACGACATTCCAATTAACTCAATTTTAAAGAGTATAACAAATTTAAACCTTTTGAGTTGATCTCTTTCAACCGAAGCTGTGTATTCCAATCTTCATCAAGTGAGGGTGCCAACATGTTGATATTGATCTTTTCACTTGAGCATAGCCATCTTGAGCATGTGACTTGATTTCATTCATCGAATTTGAATAATTCCAAATGTATCAAGTCACTTCCATCAAACACTCTAATAGTGATTTGATCCTCCACAATGACATGACCATCATAGCTTGATTAGTACCTCAACTAAATGCAAGTACTTCCTTCTTCACCCTAGCTAGGTTCTTCGGCCACCAAGTCGTCGCTTGCCTTTTACCCTTGCTTAGTACCTTGAAGCCTTTCCTTGCTATCTTCACCATCTCAAGCCATCAAGTCACATCTTATGTTGAATCATCAATTCATTTGTATTGTTATATTTTTCATTTCAATTTAGCAAGCTTCAAATATGAGACCATTCTATATGCAATCCCTCATGTCTCATTAATTAATTCTTATGAGCTTGCTTTCACATAGTACATGAAAATCCCACAATAAATAAGCCTTTGTATGAATTCCATTTGCATTGTTGTCTTGTGCTTGAACTAGATTGTTTATACAACAATGCATCATTTTGGCTTTCATTTAGTACCTGTGAGATAACCTATTACCTGTCCACACTTAGAAAACGAGTTAGACCTTTAATCACGTTGCCATTCAATCATCCAAAACCCACAAAAGGGCTAGATGCACTTTCAATCTTCCCCTTTTTGGTGATTGATGACAACTTGATTAAAGCTTACAAAAGAATATAAATATTTAAGCTTTTGGGTTCAATGATTTATGAGCGGCTCCCCCTTAATATGTGCTTATGATTAGAATTCACAAAATAACCTCAAATGTCAATTGCACATACTAAAATATATAGGAGACTCCCCCTAAATCATTGCATCCGTGGGGTGCATGTGTGTGTAACAAAGTAAAACCGTGATGCATATGACAAGATATATCACACAAGAATAAATATAAAGGCATCACATCAAATATTTTCATTCTAGCATGCATAGTCCTTATGAAAATAAATAAAAACACATATATGTCACACATAACACTCATTACACATTTTCTCAAGTCCACAAGCCACTGATATATAAATAAAGATCATGTCTCAAGAGATACATAGACAAAGCATAAGTAAGTCTCATCTCTCACATGATACAATCTATCTCAAACTCAAGATATACATCAATGAAGCTCAAAAACTGAAATGAAGCTCAAGAAACTATAGTCTGCAGTACATATCTTCGGGTACACAGATAAGCAAATGAAATAAATACCCAGAAGCTTTAATCAGTCTCTCTCCCCCTTTTTCATCTATCACCACAAAGGTCCAACAATGACATACTAAGGACAAAGGAGCTGCAAGCCATCCTAAAAGATGTGATCACAACATCTTCATCATTTGAGCATGTAGCACCGGCTAGACGAGAACCACCTGCACCAGATGGGTCATAGCCACCAGACCCATAGTAGCCAAAATCACCCGTGAGGTCACCCCACCAGTCTGAAGCATACTCGTCTATAGCACTAGGACATGGCTGAGAGTGAGTAGGCACACGAGCCTATAGTGGTAAAGTGTCAGGGTGCTCTGGTACCTGCTGCTGCTGCTATCGCTGAAGGAACTTAGCAAACTCTATGTCATACCTACCCTGCTGCTGCTTCTCAGTCTCAGGCTCACTAGCTGCCTCATGTGATAGTGGAGATCTAAGGGGATCAAGCTCAAGTCTAGCAGCAATTTGCTTCATAGTCTGAGTGTCCTTCCTCCTAGCCTCCCTCACCTTCTGCTGATAGGTTCGTATGTCCTTGCACATCCCAAAGATTGCACTAAACATCTTACAAATAGGGGAAGGAGGACTGTGGCGACATGAAGAAGAGCGTGAAGGAGCATGTGGCAGAGGGGAAGCTCCTCCTACTGCTACACCACCTACAGGTGCTTCTACCTCTAGTGCTGCTACTGCTCCTCCTAGTCCTACTGGAGGTACCCCAATCTTAGGTAAGTCTGCAATAATCTTTAGGGCCTTATGTACCTTGTCATACTCAAAGGTGTACCCTATGACTTGCTCAATCATGTGCATAATATAGGGAGCAAAACCACAACCCTTGAGAGGCCTCTCGCCAACACTCCTGATCTCGCACCATATGAAATCAAAGACACTGAAAGGCCATGCATTTGGAGCCATCCTATGGAGCAAGTTCCTAGAGTAATCTGCAATGTTGCCCTTGTCTCCACCCCTACAGTCAATGATCTTCCTGAACATTCTGTCTAGGTATCTATAGGTAGGGTGAAGACCTAGAACCTTCCCCACTGCTCCTCTCTCACCTCCTAGTGGATACATATAGGTGAACTACTCTAGAGGCAACACCTGCTCTATGTGGATCCTATCTTTCTGAAGATCATCATCTGAGAAGCCAAGTAGAGCTGCAAAAGCATCATAATCAACACTATACCACTGGCCCTCAAGCATCCAGTGCATACGCCTCTCATCCTCCTCAACATACAAAGTGGCATAGAATTGAGCAATTACCTTAGTGTTCTAGTCATGTTGGAACTCTATGATCTCATATACCCCTATATGCTCACAAATAGCAAAAGCATGATCAATGGAGGACTTCTGCAAATCTCTAACGTACTGCCAGTCAATCCACTGAGACCTAACAATCATTGGGTTCCTGGTGATGATCGCACTGGTGTAGAAGTTGATATGAAAAGCTATCTGAAATTGATGATCAAACTGAATCCTAGACAAGCCTCTTAGATCAATTCTTCTTTCATCTATGGCCCTTCTGGTCATGCCTTTCCCTCGATAGTCAACTCTAGAAACATAAGAGGGTACACTAGATGGATGTGGCTCAAGTGAACCATAGTGCATACCCTAACCTGGCTGGTGTTGAGTTGGAGGTACTGCCTGCTCCTCCTCAATCTCTTGCTCATCATCTGAGTTGCCACCATCTAAACCTCTATTAGTGCTCTTCCTCTTTTTGGTACTAGGCTCCACTCTATACTCCTCTATATCTATGTCAGAGAAAGATCTATTGTCTCTCTCTCTTTATACTATGGAGCATCCCTAGTAGCCCTAGAGAGTCCCCTACTGCTGCCCTGCTCCTGCTAATTATATCTAGGATACATTTCTTGTCTTGCCTTCTTGTATTTCTCCAAAGTTGGATCATACCTATGGTTGGACCTAGGCTCCTGTCGTCCGCTCATGGCTGTTGTCCTATATCCAAAGATATGCAAGGAATTTTAGATACATGCCCAAATGATAGCTTATTTTAGTTGAAATATAGAAATAAGAATAATTATCCTATGCTTTGCAATCACCTCAACCAAACTAGGTCATAAAGTTCACAAAACACAATAGATAATTAAACTTAGTCCAATGAATCAACCACTGAGAAGATTGAAACAAGGGAGCAAAATTTGCTCTGTTGTCTGATACCGAACACGTCTGGTATGCTTATCAGACATGTCTAGTATGAGCGGACAGCAACCCTAACTAGAGTCCTTCGCTCAATCTTTAACCAATCCAATCCAAACTCTAGGTGTTGCTTCTAGACAGGTAATGTAGCATCTCTACCGAAGGGATTTCAAAATCATGCCCTAACCGCTTAGATCAGATGAGGTATGGGATTAGGGTACCTTGAGAGAGTGAATGAAGATACAATTGGAAATCCAAGTCCTAGAGCCTTCGATCTTGATGCAAATCTCCTCCGATCCAATCTCGCTCTCTTCTTTTTCTCGGTGGAATCCCTCAATTGCCTAATGCGGTGGAATAGCGGTGGCAGCATCGGATTAGAGGAGAGAAAAGAGAGATAGAGGACCAGGGCCGAAGGGGTACCGACCATTTTATAACCCCGCTCATACCGTCCGGTATTTGTAGGCTAGTTGTTCTTGTTCTAAATTTCATTCACTTAATTCCAATTCCCTTCTCTATCATTTCTTGATCCAAAAACATGTATGTCCTTGATCCAAATAAGGTGTAAATACTTTTCTTATCCAAATGCCATGAGTATCACCTCTCTTTTCCAAATATTTGGCATATATATAGATTTTGATTACTTGAGAGAGAGAGATTGTGAGACATAGTAGATTGTGGACTTAAGAAAGCCATGCCATGTGTAATTAGCCAATCAAACAATCTAGGAGAGCTATAATTATCACATGACAAGGCTAGGTCACAAAGACCGAGATTCAAATAGTTTTTCAAATTCACACCACCTACACATGCAAGTTATGGGTTTTGAAAAAACATCTCTCCTATGTCACACAAATGCACATTCTAACATATAAAGGGCCTTAGATGCACTTACAATGCATGTATGTAAACACATACCTTTGCCTTGAGCCCACAAAAGTACCACTCAGAAGATACATATCATGATAATCTTTATGTTGACCTTAATTGCCAAACAATCATGCTAGATACGAAATCAATTTTTCATCCAAAGGACTACAAAGAATGCTAGACAAATTTGTTAGTCCACAAAGGTGCAAAATAGAAACTGAGCTCCTCTTAAATAAGTGATTTAAGTAATTTGAATGACTTTTATCTAGCACTTTATTCTATTAAGAATTTGGGAGTCAATTTTCTATTTTGAACCACAACCAAATAATTTGCCATATTTAAATTTAAGTTCAAGAGATGCTCATAATCCACTTAGATTTGGTAAACCACAAGCTTCTGAGTAAATTGAGGATATATGAAAGTATATGGATTAAGGACTCAGTTGTAATCCTATTAGTATTCTGGTTCCTGCAATACCGGACACGTCCGATAGGTATACCAGACACATCCGGAATACGCAGAACAGAAACACTTTCTTTCTGTTCCCGGCCATACTAGACACGTCCGATAGCAATATCAGACACGTCCGATAGGTGCAGGACAGAAACAAATAACCTGCTTCTTGTGATTCTTCGTTTTAGCTATAGTATTTATTTTATGCCCTACATCTCAACAAATAAATTGCTCTACTAGAGAGCCATTAAAAGCATCATATAGCAAAATAAAATACTTTTCAATTGAATCTTATTAGCCACTTTAAATATTTCACAAATAGACCTATTTGTGAGCCATTGAGCACAAAATATACAAAGTGGCTATCCTATAAGGTTTAGGTACTTGTTACCAATGGTGAGGATGAAGTAGATGATAAATTCATTAAATGATCTTCGGGTCAACCATATAGGAGATTATGATAAGAATTGGTTGATAGATTGAGTGAATATTATCAATTTGCTTGCTCAACCACCCGAAGCCTTTATCTCATCACCAAGTACCTACTTTATTAACCTAAGCACACTTTGGTACCCAACTCTTGTTGGGTCCTTTTGGGTTAGTCAACAAGTGCTTAGGCACCTAAATGGCTTTAGCACTAGTTTGTGGTAAACACATCACCTTGCTAGTGCTAACTCCATCTATGGTCTTCCTAAGCATATCATTATAAACAAATGTGTTCGGCTTAGGAACATTACCATTTGGGCATTCATTGCTTAGATGCCCCTTTCTTCTACAAGCATAGCATATGCGGCCTTTGTTTGCTCTATGCTTGCTTTGCTTGTATGGACATCTATCAACCTTGTGGCCTATCTCATTGCATCAATAGCATCTTCTTGTTGCAACTTGGGCTTCCTTTCTTGCCTCTTTGTACATTGGGCATTTCTTGGTAGGATGCCCCAATTTCTTGCTCTTGAGACAAGCGCTTTGTCCATCACTTTTCTTTTGGTTGGCCAACTTGTTTGAGGCCTTTTGTTCGGGCACTTCACACTTGTCGGCCCAACTCTTATGTGGACACATGGCCCACTCATGTCCATATAATCCACAACCATAGCATAAACTTTTTCCATGTTTCTTGCTCTTGATTGTGTTGGCCTTATTTGAAATGTGATTCTTTTCTTGGGTTTTGGAGGAAGCAAGGTTTGAACCCTTCTCAAGCTTCTTCACCATATTATCATGGTTATCTTGAGAAGGTTGTGCTTTCTCCTTACCCTTGAACCGAATCACATCTTTCTTTAATCTTTTCACCTCTTCTTTGAGCTCTATGTTTTCTATGAAATTTAGCTCAATCAAAGATTGGCTTGCTTGAGGAGCACATTCATTAGTACAAGAAATATTTAATTGAGATGGTGTACTAGTGAGTGAATGTGTGAGAGGTGGAGAAAATTTTACCGATGTGATCACGACCTCATGAGCCACCTCAAGCATGATGCTTGATTCTACTACTTCATCATGAGAGCACTTTAGATGAACATAGTTTGCTTGTAGCACATTATACTTGCTTGATAGTTCATCTAGCCTTGCCTTGAGCTCCAAGTTTTCCTTCTCTAGTTGTGAAACACTAGAAGAGGAGTTAGTAACTAAAGCATGCTCAATTGATAATTTTTCATACCTTTCACTTAGAGCCTTTAATTCTTCCATCTTGGAGATAAGAAATAATTCTTGCTTTTGAAGTGATTGCTCTTGCTTCTCAATCTCTTTTTCAAGCTCATCATTCTTTGTAGCTATCTTCATGATGATGAACTTGTCTTTGCGGTTGAGATGATCAAGGTTGTAGTTGTCTTCAACTTTAACATCACTCTCATCTTGATCATCTACTTGTGCTTTCTCCTTTTCTTAATCTTTCTTGTTACTCTTCTTCTTGCTTTTCTTGGCCATGAAACACAAGTGATGAGTATCATGAGATACTGAGGTTGACTCATCACTTGGTCACCACCGGGCTTGAGCATCATTGCAAATAGTTGCTTGCAGCTCTACTGCCTCAGCCATACCGGACACATTCGGTATGTGTAGGCAAATAGCAGGTCATGCGCTGCTTGCACTTCTTGCTCCGGCTCGGCGCCCTTGAGGTCCTATGAGGCTTCTTCGCTGTCTAAAGACACAATGGACATACTTTCCATTGACTCGATCTCAAGCGCATCATCACATTTGGATTTTTCATATAAATCAAAAAGTCTAGTCCAAATGAGATGATCACTCTCCGAAGGTAGTTGTCCATTGAAGATTGCCTCATCTTGAACCTCTGCACTCAATGTACTCAACATGACATTAATAGCTTGAGCATTGAGTTGCACGCATATCTCTTCCTCTTTTGACAAATTTTTGTAGTTGCTCCAATCAACTATAGAAAGAGGTATGCTTGCATCCATAATATGCTCAACAAGAGGACTAATATCCCTATAAGCATTGAGTATATGAATTGACCAAGGTAGAAAGTTTGAACCATCATTTTGGAGAAGCACCGGCTCTAACTCGATAGACGTCGACATCCTTTTCTCACGGCGGTGAAGCTTTAGGTGAGAACCTTGCTCTGATACCAATTAAAAGGACCTAGGATGCCGCCTAGAGGGGGTGAATAGGCATTTCTGAAAATTAACACCTTTAAATACGGAAACAATTAGAAAAGGGAGTTTCTAAAATGGAAAGTCCAAATTAAGAGTAATACCACCCCTCACAAGTTAGCCACAGAGTAAACAAGGTATAAAGAATATATCTAGAAGCTATAACCCTGCAACACAAAGTTAGAACAGAGAATAAATATTTTCAGCACAAGTAGGAAATTCCGGACGTGTCCGGTATGAATACCGAACTTGTCCGGTATACACGATTTCTGCAGAGTAGCCCCAAACTTGCTCCTTTCTATTTCTATCTTCTAGCCAAACTGTAGGTACCTACTAGAGATGTCAATATACACAGAGAACCTACACAAAAGCTGGAGCAACATAAATATCAAATGAAATACGAATTGAGACACGATATTTGTTTTATCAAAGTTTGGACTCGTTCGAGTCCAACTCTCCATTGAGGGGGTTGCGGGTGACCTAGCGAAGGTCAGCCCTAGAGGGTACCACAAAGGTCACTCTAGCCGAAGTCTTTTTCAACTCCTTTTACTCCTACCACTAGTTGATTCCAAGGCAGCGGAATCGACCGTTACAAACTTTTTGAGACACACCACAATCTCTCGGGTGCTCTCCAACGACGCCTAACTATCTAGGACCAAAGAGTCCAAGAGTAACAAATGCAAATCCTGAGATTGACAATATGCACAAGTGCTCAAGTGGTGGCTTGCTCTCTTTTTCAAATTCTCTCTTAACCCACAAATGGATTTTGCGATTTGGATCACACACTCACTAAGAGAGGGTTTATGAGAGTTGGCAAGGCTCAAAAACGTGTATGTATATCAGCAGAATTAGCAGCCTCCAAAGGTGGAGGCTTGGGGGTATTTGTAGCCCCTTGGAAAAACTAGCCGTTTTATAGCCGTTGCCATACCGGACGTCCGGTATGCATACCGGACACATTCGGTATGACTTACATTGCGCCAATGGTAATAGAGTTATAGTGACATTGTGAGGCATCGGAACTCCCAATAAATGCTGGAACTTTTGACTATTGGAACTCCCGACTCACATCGGAACTCCTGACCCTCAGCAAATTTGAAAACTATGGTAACTAAGTTAAAGTATGTGATGTGTCAGAACTCCCGACTCATGCTAGAACTTCCGACCCTCAAGGCATTTGAAAACTAGCCATTGGCCTCTGGCCATCCATACCGGTATGAATACTAGACACATCCGGTATGACCACCACAATGAACTCTCCAAGTCAGTTAAGCGTGAGATGTCAGAACTCTCGACCATTATCGGAACTCCTGACTTACATCAGAACTCCCGACGAACCAACCCAAGAACATTGAGAATTTAAACATGGCTAGGCACATACCAGACACGTCCAGTATCAATACTGGACAACCAGGCCAGCAAAAAACAAGTTAGCTATTTTGTCTCTCAAACACTCAAAACTCACATGGGTTGGCTTGAGCACTTATGAAACATTATCTATCAACATGATGCATTCCTCTTAATAGTATGTGTCGGTACAGAAAGTGACCAACTAGTGAATATTTGTAGTTTTACTGTACATTGTGATTAGAGGTGGCCTAGCACTCAATGACATAGGATTTATACTAGTTCAAACAACGTGCCCTACGTCCAGTTGGGGTCGGTCGGTGACTTTATTCCTGAGCCTAGGTGCTCGAAGTTTGCATTGGGGTTACAAATGAGAAGGAGAAAGATGGGGTGTGCAAGAGGTCCGGTCAGCTCCGGTCGGAAGGGCTGAGAGTGATAGGAACTTCGCTATGAGCTAAGCGTTCAAGCAGGTGGTTGAGGTCCAAACCTGGCGGTTCTATGATTGAGAGCTATCAATCTAAGGAACTCTGATCAACTAGGATCGGTCTCCCTTTGTTGGAGGAAGTGCACCCCCATTTATAGATGAAGGGGACGTCTTTACAAGTGAGAGGAAAAGGGTGCGTATGCTACCGAGCCTTGTTATCCATGCCTACTGAGCCTTGTTGCCCACACCAGCGAGTACCAGATAATGGTAGGCGCCTACAATATTGTTGATGTCACTATAGAATGTCAGATGCATATAGGAGGTCATGCTGCCTTTTCAGGGATGGTGGACGTCGGTACCTGCAAATACTATTTGATGCCTAGAGGCATGTGAGAAGTCTCGCTATGTTCACCCGGTATGGTAAATCCTAGCGCCCATACCGCTATTGATGCCCAGAGGCACGTGGAGGGCCTTACTGTATAGGAGTTTTAGCGGCCCCTACAATACTATAGAGGGAGATGTCGGCGCCTACAATACTATTTGTGTCAGGTGGCTGCAGAGTACTATTCCATGCTAGGTATGGTCCCTAGTACAGTGGTTTTGACTTGTGAGCCTTGCCTTGTCTTTCTTTGCACATCTTCAAGTTCCTACCGAGCGGGCGTCCCCGGTCGGATGGCTCCTGTCGGCTCTGAGTGCGCCGGTCAGAGAAGAGCGGTGAGCAAGGTTCCTACGAGCCCCGGTCGGTGGGACATGGGGTCGGAGTCGGAAGTAGCGCTTTGGGCCAGACCTTCCAATCGGAGAGGGCGTCCGGAGGCGGCTAGAGGCCGAAGCGAGTGCTCTGATCGAAGTAGTGGGCCCAAGGGGTCCACAAGCGGGCGCCGCTCCTTTCGGTCCAGACCTTCTGGTCGGCGACTGGGCCGTCCTTTTGGCCTATTGTATTTAGACTCTTGGGCCAAGCCTTGGCGCGGAAGCCGATCCCCGAGGGACCCTGGGTTTATGAACCCGACAGAAGCCCCCGAGCCCTTGGGCGATTCGGGTCAAATCGTTTGGGGGATTTTTGTCTTGCCGATGGGTGCACATGAGCGCACCCACGGGTGTAGCCCCTGAGCCCCCAGGTGATTCGGGCGGAACCGTCTAGGGGGGTTTTCTATGTCATCAGGGGAGGTTTTCTGTTTTGTCGGCGGGTGCGTGCGAGCGCACCCACGGGTGTAGCCCCCAAGCCCCCAGGCGGTTCAGGCAGAACCGTCTAGGGGGTGTTGTTCTGGTGGCCAAGTGTGCGTGCTTTTAGTCTGAGATAGAATTTTGTCGCCTGAGGCATCGTTGTGCAGCTGAGGCGGTTTTTTAGTTTGTTTTGAGAGATTGGGTGAGAGGGAGCTTGTGGATCCCGACATCGGTGCACGCCGTGGGATCAAGCGAGGAAGTTAGTCAAGGGTTTTGGACAGGATAGAGCTCACTGATCCTTCCGTCAATGCACACTGTGGGATTGGGTGAGGTAGTTAGTTTCAGACGAGATAGAGCTCACTGATCCGGGCGTCGATGCGCGCCATGGGATCGAGTGAGCGAGTTAGTTTGGTCATGAGAGAGCTCACTGATCATGGCGTCGATGTGTGCTATGGGATCGGGTGAGGGAGTTAGTTTGGACAAACCCTGGTGTCGGTGCGTGTCATGGTTTCTAAATAGTTAGTTTAGGGGTCGGACGAGACCGAGACCGTGGGTCCTAGTGTCGGTGCATGTCGTGGGACCGAGCGGGTTGGAGTTGTGGATCCTGGCCTCAGCGCAGCCTGGGCAGCCAAGGTAGTTAGTTTTCATGTGAGTTTAGAGTCGTGGTCCCTGGATTTTTGGAGCGTAGTCGAAAGTGAAGCCGTTACGTGAGTTCGGAGTCACGGTCCCTGGATTTTTTGGAGCACGGTCGAAAGTGAAGCCGTTACGTGAGTTTGAAGTCATGGTCCCAAGCGTAGCCAGATGTCATAGATCCTGTCGACGCGAGTTCAGGGTCGTGGTCCTAGGGTTTTTGGAGTGCGGTCGGAAGTGAAGCCGTTACACGAGTTTGGAGTCACGGTCCCAAGCGTAGCCGGATGTCATAGATCCTATCGACACAAGTTTGGGGTCACAGTCCTAGAGTTTTTGGAGCGCGGATGAAGCATAGTTAGTTAGTTAAAGATTGGATGAGGCAGTGCTCGCGTATCCTAGCATCGGTGCACGCCGTGGGACCAGGCGAGTCAGAGTCGTGGATCTAGCGAGTTCGAGGTTGCTTCCTTGGCGTTTGTCTTGAGCCCCCGAGCCTTGTCGAGCCTTCGTGGGGGTCGATGTGAGTTGTGTGCGTTACCCCATCTGGTTCCCCACAACTAGAGGGGCTGAGTTTCATCGCTTGTCCTGATCGCTCAGGCTCGAAGACTAGCTCAGTAAGTTCGCTAACAGGTGTGATCGAGCGGAATCTGGGTCCGTCATTCATGATGGGGTCAGCATAGCCCTCTTGTGACATTCCACTACTCCTTTACCTGCAAGCCAGCAGATGCCTAGGTCATTCTATGTCGATGAAATATGGTCGGCAATCTATCTAGGGGTATGCCCAAGGTAGTAGATTATAGGCAGACAGGTGCGCAAGCTACGAACGAGATGGTGACGCAAGACAGATACGCGGTTTTATCCAGGTTTGGCCACCGTGAAGGCGTAATACCTACGTCCTACGTCTGATTGTATTGTTGTATGTAAATGAGATGATTTTTGAGAGGGGTCCCCTGCCCACCTTATATAGTCTGAGGGGCAGGGTTATAGATCTAGAAACTAATCCTAACCAGTTATAATTGTCATAGGTGGCCGGATAAGGATTCCTATTCTAACCGACCAGGATCTTACTTGATCTCTAAGTCTGCCTTGATTCCTTGCGTGGGACTCCGAGCAGATCAACTGGGCCGCGCATCGTCTTCTAGTGGGCCAGACCCCCTGGTCCGAGTCGGCCCAATCCTAGCCGTAAGGGTATAGGGGTTAATACCCCCATAGCTAGTCCCTGAGCACCATGTATTATGTTGCGACAAGCTGTTTGATCTTCTTCGGCTAATACGGTCTGTCTTCATGTCATCTCTAACTGGTTGAAACATTGACCAAGCAAATGCGCTAGTATTCTGGTCAGCGTAGAGAGCAGTAGACCATGATTATAGCTGAAGATTCCGATTGTTCGAAGAATGCATGGTGCTCTAAAGAAAAAAGAAAAAGATTTCTTTCCTGATCAAGTGTGCCCACTTGTATTTCTGAAAAGAAAGTGACCTTTGTACAGTAGTAGTTATGGCCAACAGTCAGAGCGTAGGGGTCAATAAAATAAGCATATTCACCGCAAGGTGAAGTGTGCCCACTTAGTCCCCAAGCCTGGTAGTAGGTGACGTAGGCACATGGTGCCAGGGTCTAAAAAGAATTCCCAGTTAAGTTGAGAATCCAATCGTCATACAAGCGATACGAACTGCACCGGCAGGCGCATCGTACTGATGTAGTCCCTGAGCTTGCTGGAAGGTGAGGTATCAGCCTTGTAGCAAGGTCTAAGTGAGAAAAAAATAAATGCCTCTCAACTGTATGTGAGTACAAATCATATGTAGCCGAGGAGAGCAGTCCCCGAGCAATGGTCGGAGAGTGGTCGGGGCAGTCCCCAAACGCAACATGGGAAAAACGATGAATCCCCGAGAATAATCGTGGTCGGGACAGTCCCCGAGCACGATTGTGGTCGAGACAGTCCCAAGCACGGGAGTGGTCAGAACAGTCCCCGAGCACGATCGTGGTTGGGACAGTCCCCGAGCACGAGGATAGTTGCGACTATCCCCGAGCACTAGGGTGGTCGGGACAGTCCCCAAGTACAAAAAGTGTGGCAAAAAACCATATGCCACTTTTTTCTATTATTTTATGTATTTATTTATTTATTTGTTCTGACAAGTCCGGTCTGACATGTCTGGTAAACAAAGTAGATGGGTATGGCACGTCATACTACCTTTTGTCTTGTCAAGCAAACAGTTGTGTGGCACCTGTCAGTAGGTGCGTCAGCTTGGGCCCTCCCACACTGGCAACGAAGAGGCGCATATATTGGCGTAGATCTCGAGGCTATGGAAACAACCATCTGCGGTGCATGCACACGCCCCCCTAGAATCCTGGGTAGACGAAATGGCATAACTCTTGGGTTAAATATAGTATATGATAGGTCAGTTACTATTTACTGAACCCCATTGCCATTCGCAACCGTGGCTTTCGTCTTCCTCTCGCCAACCAACCCTAACACATTCGAAATCGCCACCAATCAATCCACCCCCGCTTTGATTGCCGCCTTTGCTAATCCCCCACTACTGTTGAAGATCAGAACACTCCCCGTTCACCAGCAAGGCTAGAGTCAAAAGCAAAAAACGAAAGGAAATGGTGAAAAGTGATGCGCAGAAGAAAACAGGGGTCATGGCAAAGGAATGGTGGAAGTCGAGAAGCAATGAGCAGACCATTGAAGACCTCATCACCATGGAGGTACTCGACAACAAGGAGCTCGTAGGATGGCATGCGTCGGAGGGCGAGAGGTACCCCGATCCACAACCAGGTGAGATCGTGGTGTTGGAGGATTTCTTTAAATGGGGATTTGGAGTTCCGATACATCCGTTTCTTCAGGGGCTCTGTCTTTACTTCGAGATTGGGATTTGCAATCTGCATCCCAACTTGATCCTTCTTGTCGCCACTTTTATTCATCTGTGCGAAGCGTATGGTGGCTTCCAGCCCCATTTTGATTTTTCCACCATCTTTTCTGTCTGCGGAAGAAAGGAAGCGGTGGTTCAAAGATAGCCAGGGTGTATACCTCAACCTCCATGATGGCATGAAAGCCCAGTACTTGCACTACCCATGGAACACATCGCTCGACAACTGGTACAAGAAATGGTTCTACATCCGCAAAGAGCCGAACACGATCACGCTGTGCGACGTGGGCTACATTCTAGAGAAGAAGACAAGCTGGTCGGAGAAGCCCGAGCATCTTGGACAAATCCCAGAAATATTTGGAATGATCCCATGGAAAAAACTGGATGGTCCGAGCGTAGTCGAGAGTTTCATCAGCCGATGGGTCTAGCCCTGCCAAAGGAGGGTACATCCTAGCTATGAGTATCAAGGGAGTGCAGACCCAACGAGGACGAGGCAGAGGGCGCTTGACAAAATCGAAGTCAAAGCTAGAATTGGTGAGCTATTTAACTTAGCTAATCCAAATTATGCCAGATTGAGTGACATCGAGCATGCTTTCAAGCTTACCCGACCTCCCCCAAAGGTAACTCGTCTTGCCGCGTACCCATAGTCTTATATTGTGGTAGGGTAAGTGGAAACTTACTGTGTTCACACCCTTTTGTTACCTAGGTTAATGGTCGTGATAGAGCACTAGTGTTTGTGTCACCACCCCCTAGAGTAGAGTGGCCACAAGGAGGTGATCCCACTACCCAGACCAGCGTCGAGATCGAGGACGAGGACGTCAACTAGGCGGAGCTTAGAGCTGGAGAGGAGGCAGCGACCAAAGCTACTGGTAAGTGGCCGGCTGCCCCTAAATAGTCAAAGAAGAGATCAGTAACCACCTTGCTCACTAGGGGAGCGCTAAATATCAATGAGCTCGAGGAGGGCCCGAAGGAGAACCCAGCCAGCAAGCGTCGGTAGGCGATTTTTGCTTGGTCGGATGAAGACACAGAGGAGGGAGAAGATGCAGACACCTCGACTTGTCCCTCGAAAAAGGAGGAATCAACTGGAGTCGATGGAGCAAGGTGGGTCCTCTGTGCCTATGGGACCCACATCACCGACGGTAGTGAAGGATGCAGCCAGGTCGACCTCGGGAGTACCTAGGCAAGGAATGCGACCGGCGACGAGAGCGACAACTCGACCGAGCATGCCACCGACCACTGCAACGTGAAGGACAAGTGGTGGAGGGGTCGTGCACCAAGGCCCAGCAACAGTGCTAGATGTAGAGGGAGACTAGGAGTCATCCGCACAGCACGTGGAGCAAGTACGGCCAAAGAGACATGCCTTCTCCACATCATTCCGTGATTCCAACATGTAAGTATTTGTAACCTTGATGTAAGTTAGCAATTTGCATTTAATATGATTGCCTTCTAAACTTATCTCAGATGTACTAGCTTGGTGTCCACATAAAGTCCGAACCAGCTAGCCAAAAGTGGCGTGGCGCCGCCAATAAGTATAGAGTAGACTACCTAGCAGCCGACCACCGAGGAACCCATAGTAGAAGATCCATCGGGGCCTCAACAAGTGAGTAGTCAGATAATAGTCCCCGAGTAGGTGGTTGGGGGACCAGCAGAGCCGGGCATGAGTGCTCTGAGCGCCAAACCTGCTGAGGGCAACACCTCAGCATTGAGGGTAACAGAGCAGACCAAGGAGCAGCAGCCGGAGGTGAGAGCACATACCACATTTACCCACGTTGCAGCTCATGGGAAGGTTGTGGTGATCACAAATGCTGCTGACGCTGGGCCAGCACTAGGACCCAAAGAAGAGCCCGAAGAGGACGAGGTGGAGGAGGTCCTAGGCCATCCACAAGACAAGCGACAACATGTTTATGTGTCGCGTTGGCAGAATGACCAATGGGTTATCCATGAGGAAGTCCCAGAGGTTGAAGAAACCAAGAAAGTTGAATGGGCAGCGAAGCGGCTCATTACGGAAGTGCAGGTAAGCTTTGCTTCACCCCTTGGTCTTACGGTATAGTCGTAGTTGTCTTACTTAGCTATCTACACATAGGACTTAATGAAGACCACAAGGTACCACAAGACATGCTTCAACCAGATCGAGGGGGTCATTGCAAACAACAAGGAGCTGACGGCGGACGTGGACCGCTTGCGCCAGCGACTTGAAGCCGCCAATCATGAAAAGATGGTGCAAGATTCCTAGAACCAGAACTTGGTCATCTAGCTCAGTAAGATAGAGCGGGAAAGAACAAGTAAGTAGCCATTTTATCATACCAACTACTGACAAGTGCTGTTGCATTGTTGGTAGTAATAGCTGTAGTGCAGGCTTAGAAGCTGAAGTGATCCATCTTCGAGAGGAGAATAGTTGTGTGGTCGGAGAGTGTGATCGCCTAAACGAGGATAATAGAAAGCTGGCGCAAGACCAGTCGTAGCTCCAGGACCACATGACCAAGATGATAGAGGAGCTAAAAGGTAAGTTGTCCAACCGCCTTTGCTCATTTTTGTTCCCTACCGTAGTTTGGCATGGTCTAACGTCTTAATAGCGCATGCGGTTTGCAGTTATAAAAATCAATGCAAAGAAGCATCTAGAGGCCATGATGAAAGACCGTGATGGCTAGAAGGCGCAATGCCAAGAGATCACCAAGGACCATGACACCTAGAAAAGCCAGTGCCAGGAGGTGGCAAAGGGCATTTTGCTGGTCCTTAACCTCATCGATCCGGCACTAGCAGAAGATATGTCAAGGACGCCACAGCTAGGATTGATCAAGAAATGCCAAAGGGCATGGGGATGGTTCTAGGAGTTTGTAAAGGAGGCGGGAGAGTACGCAGGCGCACATGTGCTAAGCATGGTACGTGCTCACTACCCCCTGATCGATCTCAAGCACCTAGAGGCTGGATACCCGAAGGAGGTAGATCCAAACAAGGCCAAGGAGCTACGGATGACCTAGCTGGACTTGTCGGCAAAAATAATTGGCGATATTAACCTGTGTGGAGGTGCGACATCACCCATACAAGGAACGTCATCAACAAGTCAGCTGGGAGCGCCATCATTTTCAAGCCAACCAGCGAAGCCTACGGTCTAGACCAGCTAGGCATCGATGGGGCCATCTTCTTCAGCTCGATCAATGCCAGAGTCCCCAAGACCCATGCATGATGTCAGGCCCAGCGAGCAGCAGGTGCCATGTGCCCCGACCAGCCAATAGTGTAGGCTATAGTTGTAGAAGAAGATGTAGTTGGGTTATTATAAACTTGAACCTTTTCAGGCAAGCTTGTAATAACGTACTTGTATATCAACATAAGCTTGTTTGTTTTGTAGAAAACGTGTTTAAGCTCGGATATCGTGTTGATGTAACTAAGTTAGAATGTGTTGGCGTTCTGTTTACTTGTACCAGTTTAGTCGACACGTCATCCTGAAAGGTTTATATGGCCCTGGTTTGTCTTGCGGTCAGAGTGTGAGGTGCATAGCTTGTGCACACGTAGAAACACACAAGTCAAACCAGAGAGCACCTGCCGATCACCTGTAGCGTAGAGAGCGGATCCCATGCACATGTTGGGAGAAACCAGAGATAGGGCCTACTCCGAGAACCTGAGAAGGAATGGTGGTTAGTTTTAACTGGTAGAGTTAGAATAACAATAGACTTCGAAGTGACACATTAGAGTGGTTGAAGAAATCATAATAGCTTTATTGAAATAAATCAAAAGTACAAGAGGAGTACATATCTTAGTAGCTAAGCATAGAAACACCTAAGCTTGTCGATGTGCCAGAAATTGGGTATGTCTGTGCCGTCTAGGCGAGCTAACCTGTAAGATGTAGGGTGTGTAACCTCCTTGATCATGAAGGGTCCTTCCCATGGGGTTGCGAGTTTGTGGACACTAGCCTAGTTTGTCTTCCACTTTAGGACCAGGTCCCCGACCACGAAGAACCGCTCCTTGACATTCTTGTTGTAGCACCTGTGCAAAACATCAAGGTATTTGGTTGTACATACGCAAGAATCGAGCCGCTTCTCTTCTGCACTATTCACTTCTAGCTCCCGCACTTCATTGGCCTTGTCTTCGTCAAAGTTCTCTACCTGTGTGAATCTAAAGGCTATATCTGCTGGGAGCACTACCTCAGCGCCATAAACCATAAAGTATGGTGATACGCCGGTATTACGACTGGGCTAGGTTCTAAGACCCTAGACCACGGCTGGTAACTCTTTGAGCCATCTTCTAGGAGCTTTGTCATTCTCTCTATACATCCTCTTCTTAAGTGCGTCTAGAATCATACCATTTGCCTGCTCGACCTGTTCATTAGCTCTAGGGTGTGCCACCGAGACGTATTTTACTACTATGCTCCTTTCATCACAGAAGTCCCCAAAAACATTCCCGGTGAACTGAGTACCTAAATCAGTGATGATGCTATTGGGTATGCCGAAGTGGTGGATAACCTGGTTGAGGAATGCGATAGCCTTTTCTAAAGATGCCTTGACCAGGGGCATGTACTCTATCCACTTAGAGAATTTGTCGATCAGCACAAAGATGCATGTAAATTTTCTAGGGGCCGGTTTGAAAGGCCCAATCATATCTAGTCCCCAGCATACGAAGGGCCAAGAGGCTAGTATAGTTCGAATCTCATGTGCTGGTATGTGGATTCTCTTGGTGAAAAACTAACAACCTTCACAATGGCGGACTAGCTTCTCTGCATCGGCTATGGTTGACGGCCAATAGAACCCTGCTCGGAAAGCCTTACCGACCAACGTTCTAGAGGTCATGTGGTTACCACAGGAGCCAGAGTGGATTTTGTCTAGGAGATGTTCACCATCCTCCTAGGGTATACACTTCATCAAGATTTCCTCCTTCATGTTCTTGCACCACAATTTGCCATCGACGAGCAGATACTGCTTACTACAACGCATCAGGCATTCATTTTCTATCCGATCGGTGTAACCGCTACCATCTGTCAAGTACTTGATGAAAGGTACTCTCTAGTCGGGCTTCTTAGTGGTCAGAGGTGGTTTGGTGGTGTTTGATGCCGAAACCGTAGCCACCAATGGCTGGTCTAGAGGCTTATCGATCGCGGGATCTTCTTCTTTGATGGAGGGCGTGAGCAGGTCTTGAACAAATACACCATATGGGACTTTGGCTCGGGTTGATCCTAACTTTGACAGCACATCTGCTGTTTGATTTTTGTCCCAGACCACATGTGTGTACTCGATGCCATAGAACTTGCCTTCTAGCTTTCTGATTGCTTTACAGTATGTGTCCATCTTTTCGCTGGTCGTATCCTTGTCCTTGTTGAGTTGGTTGATGACCAGAGCTGAGTCTCCATAGACATAGAGACACTTAACACTAAGCTCGACCACAATGCATAGACCATGTAGGCATGCTTCGTACTCGACGGCGTTATTAGATGCTAGGAAATAAATCCTGAGGACATATCAGAGCTGCTCCTTGGATGGTGATACGAAAAGGACTCCTGCTCTTGTGCCATCAATGTTGAGAGAGCCATCGAAGTACATCTTCCAATACTCTACGGGCCCCTAAGAGGCAGGTGTGCTTAAGTCTGTCCACTCGACGATGAAATCGACAAGTGCCTAAGACTTGATTGTAGTATGGCTTGCAGATTCCAAGGAGAAAAGGCATAGCTCCATTGCCCATTTGACGATGCACCCATTTGCATCCTTGTTGCGAATGATGTCTCCCAGAGGGTACTCGGTCATGACCACCACACGATATCCGTTGAAGTAGTGTTTCAACTTTCGGGATGTAATTAGTATGGCGTAGATCAGTTTCTGAATCTATGGGTACCTAGTCTTGGATTCACTGAGCACCTCACTGATGAAATAAATTGGTCATTGTACCTTGTAGATGTGGTCGGGCTCGTCATGCTCGACCACCATGGTAGTGGAGACCACTCGATTAGTTGCCGCAATATAAAGCAGGAGGGTTTTATCTTCTCTAGGAGCAGTGAGGACCGAAGGTGATATAAGGAATTGTTTTAGCTGTGTAAAGGCAGCGTCTGCTTCCTCCGACCACTCAAACTTCTCAGATGCTTTGAGCAGTTAGAAAAACGGTAGTCCTTTTTTGCCTAATCATGATATGAAATGACTGAGGATAGCCATGCATCCGGTAAGCTTCTAAATGTCCTTCACCTTTTTGGGCGGCTTCATGTCCAAGATAGCTTTTACTTTCTCTAGGTTAGGGCATATGCCGTCGTGACTGATGATGTTGCCGAGCAGTATACCAGATGGAACACCAAAGATGCACTTCTTTGGGTTTAATTTCCATTGGAATGTGTTAAGGGCTACAAAGGTATGTTCTAGGTTGTCGACAAGGGTGTATGCTTCCTTGGTTTTAACAACTACATCGTTAACATAAGCCTCGACGAGGTCGTCTTTTATCTTGTCTTTGAGGTAGGCCTATATGGTGCATTGGTAGGTAGCCCCAACGTTCTTGAGCCCAAACGACATGGTCGTGTAGCAGTAGGCACCGAAGGGTGTGATGAAAGATATCTTGATCTGGTCATCCTTTTTTAGAGCGATCTGGTGATAACCAGAGTAGCAATCGAGAAAGGAAAGCAGCTCGCAATCGGCAGTTGAATCTATGACCTCGTCTATGCGAGGTAAGCCGAAAGGGTCTTTAGGGCAGTGTTTGTTGAGATCAATGTAATCAACGCACATTCTACATTCCTTATTCTTTTTGCGTACAAGAACCGGGTTAGCTAACCACTCCGGATGATATACTTCTTTGATAAATCCGGCTATTAAAAGCCATGTAACTTCTACCCTAATAGCCTCCTTTTTGTCATGAGCGAACCATCATAGCTTCTGCTTGATGGGTTTGGCCTTGCCATCGACATTTAAGGAGTTCTTGATCAAGTTCCTAGGTACACCGGGCATGTTAGCGGGTTTCCATGCGAACACACTCATGTTGCTCCTCAAGAACCTAACAAGCGCATCTTCCTATTTAGGATCCAGGTTGGCCCTGATAAGGGCCGTTTTGCTAGGATCACCGTCAACCAGCTAGATCTCTTTGTGCTCTTTGGACTTGATGTTCTTGCGTGGGGCCTCGAGCTCTAGGATCTCCAGGTGGTCGGCTGGGGTCTGCTTGGTGTCGAGTGTGGTCTCAGCCATGCGAATAGAGAGGTCGTGAGCCTCTATTATTTTGAAGCTGTCATCCTCATAGGTGTAAGTTGCGTATACGTTGCCCCTGAGAGTTAGAACTCCCTTCTTAGTAGGCATCTTGAGCACCAAATACCTGTAGTGAGGTATGGCCATGAACTTGGTGAGCGCTGGTCAACCAAGGATAGCATGGTAGGTGCCTTCGAAGTCGGCGACCACGAAGTTGATGTAGTTGGTGCGAAAGTGGTCTAGGGTACCAAATTGCACAGGTAGCGTGATCTACCCGAGAGGTGTGGAGCTCTGTCCGGGGAGAACACCCCAGAACTGTGCCTCATATGACTTGAGATCAGCCTAGGTTATCTTCAGGGCTAGCAAACTATTCTTGAACAGTACATCGATGGAACTGCCGTCGTCAATCAACACTCTATCGAACTGAACCTTGTTGATACAAGGATCAAGAACCAGAGGAAAACACCCTAGCTTAGGTATTGCGGCCCATTGGTCCTTTCTGTTGAAGGAGATCTCATGGTGAGACCAAGGAGGGAGCCATGGATCGACAATGAGGTTGTTGACATTGGCCATGTTCAAGCAAGCGCGGGCGAGCAGCTTGCGCTCTCGTTTGGTCTCGATGGACACTCTGTCCCCAATGATGGTGTGGACATGGTCGGTTGGCTTGACGTACTTATGACGGGGATCTACGTCTTCATCATTGTTGTCCTTGTTACGCTGCTCCCCTACGTCGTTAGGCTTGTCGGATTTATCCGAAGCCTGTTGGCACGTGTAGATGGATTTGAGAACACGACAATTCTCCATGGTATGGTTTGACTTGGGATGGAGCTGGCAGGGTCCTTTCAATGCTTTGGCGTAGTCTTCTTCATAGTTGTGACGTCTGCCACCTTTTTTAATGATGTCGACTTCGCTGTCAACTTCCTGAGCACACTTGCCCCTATAATCATCACGACGATTATGCTGCTGATTATGCTGGTCATGGTGGTCACGGGAATCGTTGCGCTGGTTGCGGCGATCAAAATTGTTATTCCGACCATGGTTGTCGTGGTAGTCGTCGCAGTGTGGGGGTGGTCGGAGCGTGGAACCCTTGCTGCCTCTTCGATGATTATCTTTTTAGCATCATCGGCGTTCGCATATTTTTTAGCAATAGCTAGGAGCGCTGTGACTAATTTAGGTCTTTTGCGGAGGAGCTTGTCCCTTAGGGCATCATGGAAGCGGAGACCAGTGATGAAAGCTTCGATTGCCTCATTGTCGGAGATTGACAGGACCTTGATGCGCATCTTCAGGAAGCGTCAGACGTACTCAAGCAGTGGCTCATCTTTGCTTTCTCGAATCCGCTGCCGATCATATTTGTTGCCGGGTTGTTCACAAGTAGCAATAAAGTTGTCGATGAATGCTTACTTGAGCTCTTGCTAAGAATCAAAGTAGTTCACCGGCAAGCTGACCAGCCATTGGTGGCCTACATGGCCGATGGCGACTAGGAAGTAATTAGACATGATGTGCTTGTCAGCCATGGCTGATCTGCATGCGGTTTCATAGAGCATGACCCATAACTCGGGGTTCTCCTTGCCGTCGTACTTCTAGAGTTTTTTGAGCTTGAAGTTTTTTGGCCACATGACTTGGCAAAGGTGAGGAGTAAACTGCTTCAGACTCGGAGGGCCATGGGTAGTATCATATTCCATATGGTGATAGCTTTCATGGGATGCATGATCATTGGCTCTTTGGTTAATGCGATCATGCAGATCGCGTTCTCCGAGGGAATGGTGGAGATCATTATTGCCATCACGGCGATCCCGATTGCCACCCTGGTTGACCCTACGACCGTGGTTATCATGATGATTGTTGCGGTTGTCTTGTCGGTTATCGTCCTGGTTGTTGCGGCAGTTGTCGTCCCGACCACCATCATGACCACCGTTTCTGCCTTGATAGTTGTCTGGTGGGTCGTTGTTGTGCGAGCCACGTTGGTTGGGTGGTTGTGAGTGACTTCAGTACTGGTGGCTACGGCTTGATTTGACTGAGACAGATGGAGCCCGGGCTTGGTTTGCAATCTCTATGGTCTGGGCTATACAGCCGTCAGGTAAGCTTGTACATCATCATGAATTGCTTGGATTTCTAGGGTATTGGGTAGTCGTTGCATTATCGCCATAGCATCAGCTACGTTAGTGCTTGGAGTCCTAAAGACCTATTTTTCCCCTATCCTATCAAAGGCATTATTGAGATCGTGTGGCTGGAACCTTATGCGTCATGCCTCTTCTTCTGCCTTGGCTTCGGCTTGTCTATGATTAAACCAGTCAATATTGCGTGCTTCGCGTGCTAGCCTTTCTTATTCTTTTTCACCAACTACCGGTGGTTCGTCATTACTGACGACATTGATCAAGTCTCATTGCCTTGGTGGGAAGGATGGGAATTGTGGGAAACCCAGGGAGTGGTCTGGGATATCCAGATCGTATTCAACTTCTTCATTGTCACGATGCTGAAGCTTAGTATGGATGGAGCCAACAGATGTGATGCTGGACGGGGAGCTTGATTTGGCCTCTTGAACTATGTGGACTGATCCCTCTTGATACTCCTCAATCTGAACCATGTTGACGAAGTTGTGTGGCTTTGGCCGAGGTCGATGTATAAAACACAGATTCGAGCAGCGTTGTATATGGTGCGCGTAGTTGGAAGCAGTGTTTTGTAGGCCGTAGGGCTGAGCCTGGTAATTCTCCATCAAGGCTTCGCACTCGGAGAGCCGGAGAGCCATTGCGAGGGCTGGTTGGCGATGAACAGAGCGCCCTTCAGGTGTAGACGTGACCACAAGATCCGTACCGAGTCGCACAGGATGACTGGCCCAAGCTAGTCGGGTAGATCTATTGTGGGTAGTGGTTACCTACTCGGTAGGTTGATTTTGAATCGAATATGCCAGAGCTAGGGTTTCAGCAAGCTTGGTGCTGACCCGATCGATGGAGTCAAGCAGGTCGGTGTTGTCGATCTGCCTCCCTTTGTAGCAAGGAAGCGAACGACGGGTTGTCGGTGTGGCTGAAGATGATGCTGGTGTGGCCAAAGCCAGATCCAACGTGGTCGGAGCCATAGCTGATGCTGGTGAAGCAGTGGTCGATGTAGATTGGATCTGCACCTCCTTCATGGTCATGGCGATGAAGTTGTCAGAGCCAGTGGTCCAGGTGATCTGGCCGATGGTGAACGTGAGGTCGTTCGGCGTAGCCATGGAACCAGGGATGATGACCATCTTGTTCGTCTAGGGAGCAGTACGCACACCCCCTACCTGGCATGCCACTGTCGATGAAATATGGTCGGTAGTCTACCTAGGGGTATGCCTAAGGTAGTAGATTATCGGTAGACAGGTGCGCAAGCTACGAACGAGATGGTAACGCAAGACAAACACGAGGTTTTATCTAGGTTCAGCCACCGTGAAGGCGTAATACCTACGTCCTATGTCTGATTGTACTGTTGTATGTAAATGAGATGATTTTTGAGAGGGGTCCCCTACCCGCCTTATATAGTCTAAGGGGTAGGATTATAGATCTAGAAACTAATCCTAACCAGTTACAATTATCATAGGTGGCCGAATAAAGATTCCTATTCTAACCGACCAGGATCTTGCTTGATCTCTAAGTCTGCCTTGATTCCTTGCATGGGACTCCAAGCAGATCGGCTGGGCCACGCATCGTCTTCTAGTGGGCCAAACCCCCTGGTCCGGGCTGACCCAATCCTAGCCGTAAGGGTATAGGGGTTAATACCCCCACATTCTGGAGACCGACCCAGGTGGCCTAATGGCCTCCCCTCGATGGAGATTCTGTGGGCCTAGCGAGAGGTTTAGGATTGAATGAGAAGGTTGAGATGACCCAATCTGTTGGACCAGGCAAGGGCCGCATGGGGCTCATCTATGGTTTTCTCCCCTGGCTCTATTGGTTGCTCATGTCGAATGGGGCAACCACCACTTCGTGACGCAACACGGAACGTTGTGATGCATTTCGCTACACGTGCGATGCTTAGTTCCTAAGCTCTCGGGTGTTTCAGGGCCCGAATCGTCTGTG
This sequence comes from Miscanthus floridulus, assembly GCF_019320115.1. Lineage (NCBI taxonomy): Eukaryota > Viridiplantae > Streptophyta > Magnoliopsida > Poales > Poaceae > Miscanthus > Miscanthus floridulus. Next base: position 128,975,077 of record NC_089584.1, read on the forward strand.
AGGTTCGGGCATATGGAATGGATGCACATATGGATGTATGAAATGATTGTAAGGAAATAGAGGGGGTTGATAGTGCTCACCTTGATGGCTTTGAGTGTCGGTGTTCAGAGAGCTTTAGTCGGAAATGTCCGACCGGGACCTACGCTCGTCAATCATAGGTGAGTCCTTGCATGAATAGTTTTTGTATTAATGAACACATGCTCACCTTGATAGCCTGAGTGACGGGGTTTGGAAAGCTTCAGTCAGAAATGTCCGACCAAAACCTTGACGACCTAAGTGATGGGGTTTGGAAAGCTTCAGTCTGAAATGTCCGACCGAGACCCGTGCTTGTCGTTCATGATGGAGTCAGCATGGCCTACATGGGGCGCCCCTTCGCTTCCTTACCTATCATTCGGTGTCTATCCTAAGTGATTCGATCGACTCAAGGGGTCGGATGGTTTCTTCCGGCGGAAGATTTGGCTTTGGGTTCTTCTAGGTCTAGCCTAGGGAAGCAGGGAGCCGCCCGCGTGCGGTGGCGCTTTGGTTCTTGTGCCCATCGTGTGGTAGTGGTTGATTGTGCGATAGTGGTGGGCCATGGCCAGACCATGTCCCTTCTGATCAGGAGCCATTTTGTCGGGCAGAGCACGTCTCATCGGTCAGGGCACGTCATATCTGCATTAAATGGAAAAGAGAGAAATTCTCGCTCTGTCGTTCTGGCTTCCCCGATCGGCGCATCCTTCCCTAACTGTTGTTCCCTTTTCCTTAAGTAGGAGAAGGGAGAGGGTTTTTGTTTTGTTCTTTTGTATGTTCTTCATCTGCCGCCACCTTCTCTCTTCCTTTTTTGCTGTGAGCGTTCTTGAGAGCCATGGAGGTTTCTAGGGAAGAAAGGGGAGAGAGCGAGGGAGAAGAGAGGAACTCACTGAAATGTTAGACTAGAGGTCGTCCACCATGAGGACATCGGTGCTAGAGGCTTTCATCACAAAGGGGTTTCTGTCGCCGTAGGAGGTGGCGCACTGGAGGGTCCCCGAGAGGGAGGAGTTACCGCAACCTCATCCTAATGAGGTGGTTTCTTTCCTTACCTTTCATGAGCGCGGATTAGGATACCCTGTGCACTGGTTCCTACGCGAGCTCCTCAACGAGTGGGGTCTAGAGCTACAACACCTAAATTCGATGGGGGTGCTGCACATCACTGGTTTCATCACCGTCTGTGAGGCTTTCCTTGGGATGGAGCCGCATGCGGATCTCTTCTAGCTTTTCTTCTTCGGGGGAGCCATGATGGCGGGGAATTCGGCCGAGACTGCACTGGTGGGGGGGTTCACCCTACAGAGGAAGCTGAGCGTGGGAGGTTTGTATCCCGCATACACCCCATGTGACTCCAACCGAGGATGGCATGGGGAGTTGTTTTACATCTGAAATCCGGCGGAGGCACCATTTCTGGCATTCACCGGTGGGAGGCTGGTGAAGCAGAAAAGTTGGTCATGGGGTTGCGCCCACACAGAGAGGCACAAGGTGGAGGTAATCGAGGAGGAGCTATGGAAGCTCATAAGGCTCGGCCTTGACAGGGTGTGGGTGTTCCACACCCTCTTCTGCTGTTGGGTTGCACCGTTGGTGGAGAGGATGTAGCTGATGTGGATGTACGGTGGCTGGTTGGACCCGGACCGTGTGTTGCCGGAGGACCTACCAGATGATGAGGTCTGGAGTCGCCTTGGCCGGGTGCTATAGCTGAGGCCCAAGGATACGATTGGGGGGAAACCCATACCATTTAATGCCTCGGTCGTGTCCAACCTGGTATGATCCCTTATTTTGTTCATGTTTCTTCCTCTGCTTTTCTTGTTTCTTGATCCTGGGCCATCCATTCCATAGGGGCTTAAAAGGTACAAGTCCTGGCCGCACCTTCCTAAGGGACCGGAGGGTAGGGCCCGGCAGGCTGCCCAGAAGGAGGCGGCGGATGCCCGGAAGAAGAAGAGAACTAGGGAGGTTCAGCAGAAGCAGAAGAAAGAGAAGGAGGTCACCCAGCACGTGAGGGCCAGGGAACGTAGGAGCGACGTCGAGTCGGAACTTGTGTTGGATGATCCTATGGATTTGGATGACATGGTCTTCTCCGATGAGGAGGAGAGTCGGGAGGTCACTGTGACCTCGGTGGAGCATCACGACCCTACGGCGACATCCGCTTGTGAGGAGCAGGAGGACACGTGGCGTGCAGAGGTTCCTACATCAAGGAAGCACATAGCAAGTGCGGACGTCATCGGTGAACGGGCGGTGAAGCGAACGTGGTCACCGCGCCCCTCGGTGGCATCGCCGGTTCTATCGTCGCATGTGGTGAACGTGGCTGAGCGAACCGGGCGGTCTAAGGAGCGGACTAGCACTTGTGCGTCGATGGGACTAGTGCCAATGCCTGGCTCACAGCCAGAGGAGGCCCTACCAGCCATGGGTGTAGTCGAGTAGTCTGGGCAGTTTGAGGAGCAGACTAGCATTAGGATGACGTGTGACTTGTAGTCGGAGGACGCTCTGCCTGCTGCTCTAGTCGGGGTGTCCCAAGCCGGAGGTCATAGTGAACCACAGGCCAGGCAGGAGCCGGTCAGGATGACTCCGCCCCTGTCTGAAGTGAGGGGGCGTGGGTCGCAGCCTAGGAGCAGCCCTCGTGCTACAGGCCCATCGACATCGGGCTCTGCTTTCAGAGTAGTGCCACTCACCTCCCGGTATGTTTTTCTTTCTGTTGTTTTTTGATATTCTGTTGGTTGAGCTTTTTCGAAGGGTGACTTACCCACACTTTCTGTTAGCAGCCGAGGGATGCTAGGGTTGAGCATCGCTCTGACCCCTGTGCAGGAGATTTGGAGGCCCACCCTGCAGCGTGTCGCGGCGAGCGAAGGGGGCAGCAGGGTGGTGGCGGCGAAGCCTTCCCTCCCAGGGGTGGTGCCCCCTGGGTTAGCTGTTGACAAGGCAGCAGCGGCAGTGTCAGTGTTGGTGGTGATCCCAATGCTGATGGCAGGGGTTGCGTCATAGGTAACTCTCGCGGCCCCTCCTCCGTCGGTCGCGGTGGAAGAGACGAGGGAGGGCGAGCTCCCTATCTCGCCGGGTGGAGGGCCACAGGGCTTATCCTTGCCGTTGGAGCCAAAGGTGTCGGAGGGAAGTGCGGCTAGGATAGAGTTGGGATGCCTAGCAGCATTCCACATGAATGAGGTGGTGGACATCCCATCTAACGATGAGGCAGATGTCGCGGCGAAGCTACCGGTGTCACCGTGGGAGCTAGTGGTGTCGCCACGGGAGCTTGCGGTGTCGCCACGGGAGCTGGCGGTGGTGCAGTTGGAGGCTGGGCCCTCTGGTGGTTCGTCGGAGGGTGACCTAGAGTGGCCCTACCCTAAGGACCCATCAAAGGCGTGGTTCGTCCTCTAGGATTCCCGGGTGTGTCAGCTTTGGGACATTTTTGGGGGGCAAGGGCATGCTACAGTGTCCGAGCTCACCAAGCTGTCCGCGAAGCTTGAAAGCACCTAGAAGCAGGCTCAGTTCACTTAGCAGTTGGTTGAGGGTGACCTGCAGCTCGCCGTGGAGGTGAGTTTCTGGTACTTGTCCTTGCCCTTTGAATCTTTCATCGGTTGTTTTTAGCATGCTTGTTTTTTGTAGGATATAAGGAAGATGTCATCCCACAAGTATTACTTCCTCTAGGTGGAATACACCTAGATGGCAAAGCTTGAGTGTTGGGTAGAGTCCGCTCACCACGAGTCCTAGGATCAGGTGCTTGAGGCAGCCACTACACGGGCGGAGGGGCAGCGTGTAGCGGAGCGGGCGACTGCCGCCGAGCAAGGGCTTGAGGCGATGAAAGCCCACCAGGCAGAGACTAAGGTGGGGTTGCAGGCATCCCTGGCGAGCACCGAGGTGGCACTTCAAGAGGCCTTGGTGGCCCTTGAGCTGGAGCGGAGTGCTTTAGCGTTAGAGCGGGTCGCCCTAGAGTCGGCAAGGAAGGCCCTGGAGGCAGAGCAGAGGGCCCGGTCGTAGGCAGACCAGGAGGTGCTCATGCTCTGAGGCCAGGTGATGGAGACAGAAGAGGCAAATGCTTGGCTGTGCACGTGGGTGGCTCAATAGGCGGAGGAATTCTCTACCTTTGAGAGCTCCCGTGTTGGTACATACCTCTTTTTTTTGTTTGTCGTTGCGTTGGTTTCCTCAGTCTGTTTTTGAGCTTGTCGCCCTTCTTCCAAAGCTGGGTGAAATGGTGAAGACGCTGGAGCAGGACCTAGAGACAACCAAGATGACCATCAGCCAGAATGCGGAGGAGCTGGCCAAGGCCTATGAAGAGTGGCGTGCTCTCAATGGGGACCTTGACCAGATCCGTAGCGTTGCCCAGCTCATTGTCTCGGAAGTCTTTGGGTTGGCACTAAGTACCAGCGCGCCCATGGTCTAGCTGGTAGAGGTCTCAAACACGGTCAAGGACCTTGTTAGGAGCGGGCTGTTTTATGGGGCGTCGAGGGTGCTGATCTTGGTGGCGACGTACCACCTGAATCTAGACTTTGCCACTATCTACAGCGGGTATGCTGAAGGCCTGAGCATGGAGGACATCTAGTCGATCAGGGAGAGCTTGCTGCCTCACGCGCGGTCGGTGTCGGAGCAAGTCTCCACCAAGTGGGTGATGGACGTTTGTTGTGAAGACATGGCCCGAAGCATGCATGGGGAGGACGCTTCTGAGCCTGCGGATAGCACAGAGCCTGGTTCAGGGGGGAACGTTGCCTCGGCCCTAATCGAGCCGAACGTCGTGCTACCGGGGAGTGAGCAGCTTGCGCCTTCGTCGATCGTGTCATCAACAGATGCTGCTGGGCCGGCTTAATAGCTTGTAGAATATAAGTAGTTAGTAAACATAAAAAGTTTAAGTTCATGGGGGAGCCCCTGTGTAAAATGTTCGTGTGTGTTTTAATGACTGCAATCAGTTTTTGTTTTTGTGATGGAGTTGCTCCATTCGGGGAAGCTTGTTCCCTTTCGTTCCTTAGTTCTCCCTTAGCATAATTTTGTTTTTTATTTCTTTCTTTCTTGTACCTGCCCATTTGTCCCATAGGCTACAACCTTGTGAGCCCAGGGCGTGGCCTGCGAGGCTCGACCACTCGTAACCGTAGAAAAAGGTGGGGTGCGATCAGTCGGAATGTTTTAAAGCAAAGCTATGTAAGGTAAATCAAAGGAATGAACTGCCCTTTTGTTCAGGTAGGAAGGAGTTTCTCCATATGAAAGTAAAAGAGTACTCAAAGTAAAAACAAAATAGAGGGGTAGTAGAGCCCCCGAGTGGAGCCCCCGAGTGCCCCAAGCCGAAAAGTGTTCAGGTCAGGGTGCTTTTATAGGAGCGTTCGCTAAGTAAACAAAGGTAAGACTGAAACTTAGGAAAAGAAAACATGACATAGCTATTCCAAGGTGCTTAGAGAGAGCCTCGTCATTGTTGTCCTTCAGTTGGTAGGTGTCCGATCGGATCACTTCATCCATTAGTCGTCTGGATCCTTGCCCGTTGCGCCCCCTTCTTCGGTTACTGCCTCTTCACCTTTTTCTTTCCTTGGCATGCCAGTCTACCTCAGCAGGCGCTTGACGAGTTGGCAGTCCTTGTAGAGAAGATTGACGGGATAGTCGTGGTTGGTGCACGGGCTCTCCATGAGCTCATGAAAGTGGTCTGGAAGGGTCTTGCTGGGGCTGAGTGCCCGCATGATCCGCCATGGCGACCAACGTAGAGTTGGCCGATCGGTGGTGATCCTTTCTGTTCTTTTTTTCCCTCTGCGTGGAGGGGCCCTCATCTTGATCCTGGAGCTTGGCCTTACCTTTGTCACAGCCTCCATTGAAGCATGATAGGAATAGCGCTTGCTGGAGGTGTTGGACAAAGGTCCGTTGTCCCAGGCTATTAGGGCTAGGACTTCGGTCGACACTGCGCTTATCTTAGTTTGACCCGAGCCACGTGCGGACAGGCGGTCGGCACGGAGCAGTCATCAAGTCGAGGTGAGGTGCCATTATGGCTTCTTGGGCCACACTCTATGGTTGTTGCGGTGATAGGGTGTAGTGCCCATCTGCTGCATCTCTATTCCCCGGATAGGGAGTGAGGTTGTGAGTCGGTGTCGTGATACAGAGCACTCCGCTTGTTGAACGGCGGTGGTCTCTAGTAGTGCCAGGAGGTTCCAGTGGATCGCCCGTTCGCGAGGGTCATTCAGCTCGGACAGGTCACGCAGGAGCATTGCCGCGGTGGCAATGTTCTGACTGGCCCGAGTGAACTGTGGGGGATCGGTCCCCCTAACTAGGATGTTGCGCAGGACCTAACGGGCGTGACCCCGAGCGCCATTCACCGATCTATGCGCACAGGGCGTAGTGTGGTGCATCGAGCGTGCTGGTGTAGTCGGTGGCTGATGCGGCCACTATCGTCGTAGATCCTCCCCGTGCTGACATGTGAGCTTGGGGGTCTCCGCATGAGGGCCCGGAGGGGCATGAGACCGTGAGGACTCCGTTACCCCTAGCGGCTGCTCCGGAGCATCCGCCATAGTGCACACACGGGACAGACTGTGGCTAGGTGCCACATCATCGATGCTGGAGCCGTCACTCTCGACGTCGTTATCCATGATGTCGAGGAAATAGGTGGGAGCATAGCTCGCCATCCCCATGAATTCAGACAGGAGAGGGAGCGGCGCCATAATTTTTTGGAGCCCCTGAGCGCACGCATCTGCAGGAGACATGAGGCCGTAGGGGAACTGGTCATACGGTGGCGGCGATGGGGACAATGGCAACCCTTCGGGTATTTGGTGGAGGATAGAACATAGTAAGTGAATAACAGTATGCATATTACTCACAACGGGGTTTGAGCAGAGAGTTTGCTCGGAATGAAGCGCAGATGCTGCGCCATTGAAGTCACGCGTCCCGAAGTCGATGGAGGACATCTCTCCGATGGGTGCTAGGTCGCGAGTCTCCTCACGGAGTGGAGTACGCTGAGCTGGTCGGCGATGAATTCTGGGCTTCCAAAGAGGAAGGCCTGGGATGGCTTAAAAATGGGTGGAACCCACATCTCGGTGGACGAGAGTGTGGGAAACTCCAATGAGCCAAAGCGAATCGTATTGCTCGAGCCTGCCATGGCGGGGGTGGTGGAAGTATGGGCCATCCGATGACCAAAAAAGTGTTGAACGTACAGCGTCTTCCCCACGGACGGCGCCAACTGCCAAGTGTTGACCAAAAAAGTGACCAACTAGTGAATATTTGTAGTTTTGCTATACATTGTGATCGGAGGTGGCCTATCACTCAATGACATAGGATTTATACTAGTTTAGGCAACGTGTCCTATGTCCAGTCGGGGTCGGTCAGTGACTTTATTCCTGAGCCTAGGTGCTCAAAGTTTGCAGTGGGGTTACAAACGAGAAGGAGAAAGATAGGGTGTACAAGAGGTCTGGTCGGCTTCGATAGGAAGGGCCAAGAGTGACAGGAACTTTGCTATGAGCTAAGCGTTCAAGCGGGTGCTTGAGGTCTGAACCTGATGGTTTTATGGTTGAGAGCTATCGATCTAAGGAGCTCTGATCAACTGGGATCGGTCTCCCTTTGTTGGAGGAAGCGCACCCCCTTTTATAGATGAAGGGGACAGCTTTATAAGTAAGAGGGAAAGAGTGCGTATGCTACCGAGCCTTGTTGTCCACACCTACCGAGCCTTGTTGCCCACACCGGCAGGTACCAGATAATGGTAGGCGCCTACAACACTGTTGATGTCACTGTATAATGTCATATGCATATGGGAGGTCGTGCTGCCTTTTTCAGGGATGGTGGACGTCGGTACCTGCAAATACTATTTGATGACTAGAGGCATGTGAGGAGTCTCGCTATGTTCACCCGGTATGGTAAATCCTGACGCCCATATCGCTATTGATGCCCAGAGGCACGTGGAGGGCCTTATCGTATGGGAGTTTTAGCGGCCCCTACAATACTGTAGAGGGAGATGTCGGCACCTACAATACTGTTTGTGTTAGGTGGCCATAGAGTACTGTTCCATGCAGGGTATGGTCCCTGGTACAATGGTTTTGACTTGTGAGCCTTGCCTTGCCTTTCTCCGCACGTCTTCTTGGTTCCTACCGAGCGGGCATCCCTAGTCGGATGGCTCTAGTCGGCTCTGAGTGTGCCGGTCGGAGAAGAGAGGTGAGCAGGGTTCCTACGAGCCTCGGTCGGAGGGATGCAGGGTTAGTGTTGGAAGTAGCACTTTGGGCCAGGCCTTCCAATCAGATATGGCGTCCAGAGGCGGCTGGAGGCCGAAGCGAGTGCTTCGATCGGAGTGGTGGACCCAAGGGGTCGACGAGCAGGCGCCGCTCCTTTCGGTCTAGACCTTCTGGTCGGTGACTGGGCCATCTTTCTGGCCTATTGTATTTAGACTCTTGGGCCAAGCCTTGGCGCGGAAGCCGGTCCCCGAGGGACCTCGGGTTTATGAACCCGACAGTATGACATTCCTATTTACTCAATTTTAAAGAGTATAACAAATTTAAACCTTTTGAGTTGATCTCTTTCAACCAAAGCCGTATATTCCAATCTTCATCAAGTGAGGGTGCCAACATGTTGATATTGATCTTTTCACTTGAGCATAGCCATCTTGAGCACGTGACTTGATTCCATTCATCAAATTTGAATAATCCAAATGTATCAAGTCACTTCCATCAAACACTCTAATAGTGATTTGATCCTCCACATTGACATGACCATCTCAAGCCATCAAGTCACATCTTGTGTTGAATCATCCATTCATTTATATTGTTATATTTTTCATTTTAATTTAGCAAACCATTCCATATGCAATCCCTCATATCTTATTAATTAATTCTTATGAGCTTGCTTTCACATAGTACGTGAAAATCCCATAATAAATAAGCCTTTGTATGAATTCCATTTGCATTGTTGTCTTGTGCTTGAACTAGATTGTTTATACAATAATGCATCATTTTGGCTTTCATTAAGTACCTGTGAGATAACATATTACCTATCCACACTTAGCAAACTGGTTAGACCTTTAACCATGTTGTCATTCAATCATTCAAAACCCACTAAAGGTCTAGATGCACTTTCAAGAACCCAAGAAAGACTCAACTGATTTCTTATGAAATGAAACAATATACATGTACACCACACTAATGCAAACAACATACTAAGTTCACAGCTACTATGATGTCACAAGTTTCCTTGAGTTAAATTCAGAAGGCTGCAAGTATTTAACACACATGGAGTAGTACAACCATTGTACCATAAGAGTGCCATAGTAGTAGAGCAAGATCTTCATGGGTTTCTCGTTTTCTGAAAGAAATAACCAGTATCATACTCTAAATGAAAACTTCGGTCCCAACTTCCCAAATCAATATACTTAGGGTTGCACGATAAAATATTTAAAATGTTGACTCATGGACTATTCCCCCCACTTCATCTACCATATTTCAAATGTCAAATTTTCATCACAAGAAACATGTCCCAATCAAATCTTCAGGGCCTGCACAATTCATTTTTTAGAGCACACCCTATAAAGGCTCCTATATGAACCTCACCAGTTTATTCAATCCAAACACTACCAGAAAATTGCAGTACCTAGGAATAAACAGTGCCATTGACAAAGAGGACAACAACGCCTAAATCCAGAAAAAGTGGACAAATCAACAAAAAAAGAGAGGTAAAAAATTACCATGCAGGCATTTCATCGAACGCATGGTAGGCGTTGAAAGGACCGTGACGCCTAAGAGGGGGGTGAATTAGGCAACTTAAAATTCTACTTCTAAATTGTGGCCTCTTTTCCAACCCTGGCAAAACCTATGCAAAAGATATACTATCTAAATGTGCAACTACGGTTTTGCTAGTGTGTTGCTATCTCTACCGCAAAAGGAGTAATGTAATCAAAGTAAATGCGGAAGCTAAAGAGCAAGGTAGAGATATGCAAACTCCCGTCGATGACTCTGGTATTTTTACCGAGGTATCGAGAAGCGCACAAGCTTTCCCCTAGTCCTCATTGGAGCCCCTCGCAAGGGCCAAGCTCTTGGTCGGGTAACACCATGGATAGACTCAGGCCTTCCCCATGTGCAAGTGGGTCTCCGATGTGCCTTCCGGTAAGCCTCTCTCGGATGCTCTCCGCCGTCTTCACTATTAAGCTTCCAGCCGAAATGACGTGGGCCTTGTTTCCTCTGGTACACGGTGGAGCCCACACCATAAACACGGTTGGTGTGATCTCGCAAGACTACAAGCCCCTCAGATGTACAACAATGGTGCGCGCAAGCACCAAGTGGTAAGAGGTATGCAAACCTCAGTAAACACTAGGCCTAAACCTAGAGCAAGCACATAAGCGGTGGTCTAATCAATCTAAGCACTTCGCAAAGCACCTATGCTAATCACCTAATAAAACACTAAGCATTATGCAAGTGGAGATCACTAAAATGGTGTATCAACACTCTTGATATGTTTTCTTAGCTCCACTCATCATTTGGCCTGTTGGGGGTTGTATTTATAAGCCTTACTGAGAAAGTAGCCATAGGGGACGAAGTCCTACTTTTCTGCTACTAACCGGATGCTGGAGTCGTCCTGATTGGACGCGTCTAGTCGTCCTGACCGTTTGACCCACGAACAACTGATCGAACGCTGCCAGCATCTAGTCATTTGCCACTGGACGCGTCCGGTCACAAGTTCACTGCTCTGGAACCTCTCTGTACTCGATCGGACGCTGCTGTCCCATGTCCGGTCGGTTTGCCACTAGCATCCGATCACTTGTTGAGTGTGTTGCCAGATTGATGAATAGTGCCATTGGTGTGTCCAGTCGATTCACTTGTTCAGCGTCCGGTTGCTGTTGCTGACGCCTGCTGTTGCTGAGCCACTGATCGGAGCGTCTGGTCACTTTCTTCTAGCGTCCGGTCACTTCTGTGAGCTCGTTTCTTCGCGATCTTGCATGCGGCTTGGTTCCTATCTTCGTGCTTGGACTTTGCTTGATATCTTGGGTCTTCTCTTGTGCTCCTAAGATCTTGCTTAAGGTGTTGATCATCGGATCATCACGTCGCCTTCGTCCAAGTCACATCTTGCATCATATTGAACTACAAAACAATCACTTGCAAATTCATTAGTCCAATTTGGTTGTGTTGGTCGTCAAACACCAAAATCCAAAGTAAATGGGCCTAGGGTCCATTTTCTTTACAATCTCCCCCTTTTTGGTGATTGATGACAACACGACCAAAGCAAGCAAATAATAAAAAGTTGAAATTTGAAAACTACCTACTTGCTAGGATACAATGCAAGGGGCAAGATTATATGATGCTAAAAGATACTACTTGTAAGACTATATAAAAACTTATCTTGCCCTTGCAAATGTCCCCATGTGGTATTATGGATTTAAGCCTGGCTTCCTACAAATTCTCCCCATTACATAGGCTAATCCATAATCCACTATCCTCCGTTTCTCGGACCATTACCACTTGTAGACACTATTTGTAGACCTTGCTTTTGGTCCTACTTATTAATGCTTGCTTTTGGTCCTCTAAATTCTCCCCCTTTGGAATCAAACACCGAAAAGGAAGACATTAGTAGCACAAGGGAGGGTCAAACTTTATGATCCTTTGTGTGTAGAGTGAAGTAGGTCACAAAATTTAACTCTCATATTATATAGACTAAGCTCCCCCTAGATATATGCATACATATGATAGGAGGCAAAGCATATGCATAATTGGCAAAATTTTTGCTCAAGAGAATTTAATCTATATAATGCATGGAGAAAGCATATAAATATCAAAATGAAATCAACATGATGATATCGGTTTAGAAATACCACATGTGGAAACCAATTTGATTTCTACCACTTGCAATAGGTGGTGGATATTTGATGTATGATGCTTAACTCTGGGGACTCTATTTTCCTTGCAATGAGACTACTACACATGATAAACTTAAAAAAGGTGTTAGTCTCAAAGCATCCAACTTGTCGAGTAACCTCCCCCTAAATTTGTGCACACAAGTATGGAATACTTGTAGGTAATATGCACATTGATTTTAGAATAAAAAATACCACTTGAAAGATGACATCATAAATATGAGAGTCATTTTCAAAGGCGATATTCGGGAGAGATTATTTATAATTTGCACTTTGGCACATATTAGATGAATAATCAAAAGACAAGCTATGTGTCATGCTTCTAAATAATTTTAAACCATGTAGGTTTGCTCCAAGGGTTAAGAATGAAATCGAGCAAGCCTACCATATGATATACCTAGTGTATGCATGACAAAAGATGTAAGCATGCAAATGCAAACCTAGGCATGAAGCGTAACTAGATGCTTAAAGATACCAATTTGTAAGAAAGTTAAATCTAATATCAATTGGAGCAAATATAATCTAGTTACCTAACATGGGAAGGAGAATTTGGGTCCATAGTATTCACTAACCCATTTGACAATGTCTTTGTCCATCATGATGCATCCCATGAAATGCATCCACACTTTGCCAAGTCTCCAAATTCTCCAAAGTCCATTGGACTTCTTACTTTCCTTTCGGGATCCAAACCTTCTTGGTGCTCTTCATGTTTGAAAAGATCTCCTTTGGCACCCAAAAGCGTTTGACCCCATTGTTGGCTTGCTTGTTCACCTTGATGGCCACCACCTTATTATTTTTCTTCTTCTTCAAAAGATTAGGTGTGGAGGCCTTTTTGTCCACCATGTTGGTGTAGGTGTTGGAGAGCTTGCTTGTTTGCTTCTTCTCTTTCTTCTTTGCTCCTCCCCCATTCTTCACCATGCACTCATAGGACTTGTGACCTTCCTTGTGGCACATGTAGCAAATCATGGTTTGTCCTTCATCAAGCTTCTTCACTCCCTTGACGGTGTTATCTTGATGAAGTTGGGCTTGCTTTGCTTTGCCTTTCACTTGAGTCAAGTCCTTGGTGAGGTGAGCTACTTCTTGCTTGAGTTGCTCATTCTCCTTTACAACCCCTTGTGTGCATGTATCTACAACAACTTTCTCAATACAAACTTGGTTGCACAAGGATGAGTCTAAACATAAATCATTACAAGAAGTAGAGGCATCCTTTCTAGACATATTAGAACTTTTCTTTTTAGATGCCTTGGTAGGGGTTGCACTAATGGCTTTAAGATTAGCAACTTTATTAGTTAGCTCATCACAATGTTTGCACATGGTTTCTATTTTAGCAAGCAAACTTTTATAAGCATCTTGTGAGCTAGCTAATTTTTCTTTTAATTTTTCATTTTTCTTAACAAGTTGCTCATCATTAATTGTACATGCATTTGTTGTTGCACTAGCCTTAAGTTGCTCAATTTTAGTAGATAGTTCAACATTAAGATTAGCAAAATTTTCATATTGTTCAAGCAAAGTTTTATATGTTTCTTGTGAACTATCTAGCTTTTCTTTTATTTTTCTGAGCTTCTTTTGTTGACTAGTGCAAACTTTAGCATAATTAAAATTTTGTTGCACAATTTCTTCATAAGAAGGCATTTCATCATCACTATCACTCTCACTAGAGGATGAGCTTTTGTTACCTCGTGCCATAAGGCACACACGAGAAGAGCTTGATGATAAGTGCTTGCGTCCTCGCCTCTTGTGATGGTGTTCTTCTTCACTTGAAGAATCATCCCATGTCCTTATTGATGTGAGGGCTTGTTTCTTGCATGACTTCTTCTTTGTCTTGGGTGTGGGCTTATTTGGATAAACTTCCATAAAGTGCCCCAACTCGCCGCATCCATAGCATCCTCTCTTTCTTTGCTCATTTTTTTGATTTGTGAAAATGAGATCTTAAATTTGGATGGGCACACCCTTGACATTGAGCTTTTGGATCATCTTCTCCACCTTGGTTATTAGTTTAATTGATTCTTCATCAAGGTCAGAGGTGGAGGAGGAAGATTGATCATCATCACTTGAATCTTCATCATCATCATCCTCATCTTCTTCTTCATCTTCACTTGAGGAGCTTGAGCTTGAGCTTGTCTCAACTTGCTTGCCCTTCATCTTCTTTTTCTCGCCACATGCGAGAGCTTTGCCTTTGCTTGATGAAGAGGCTTCTTCTTTACCCATCTTGTGCGACATTTTAAATGCCACTATCTTATCAATGACTATGGCTAGGGTCATGGTGCTCAAGTCCTCCATGTTATGAAAGATGGTGATGATGCTTGCATATTTCTTTTATGGTAGCACGGAGATGATCTTTCTCACGATGTTCGCATCATCTAGCTTTGTTAATCCTATTGAATGGAGCTCATTGATAATTAGATTCAACCGAGAATACATATCACGAACAAGCTCAACATCATTCATTGTAAAGGAATCATAATTTTGTTTAGCTAGACAATATTTTTGCTCACGGACATTAGATGTGCCGTCATGGAGCTCTTGGATTTTTAACCATATTTCATGTGCCGTATTTAAAGTGAACACTTGGTTAAACACATCCATGCTAAATAATTCAAACAAGCAATTTTTTGCTCTAGCATTGAAATGAATTTCCTTTTCATCACTCTTTGTGGGTTTATCGGGATTCTTAATGGGTTTTATCCTGTCACGAGTGACTCTCCAAACTCCCAAATCAACCGCCTTAAGATAACAAGCTATTCTAGCTCTATAATAAGGGAAGTTAGTGCCGTCAAAATGCAGAGGCCTAGAGGTATCCATCTCAGCCACTCTAAATAGCATCGGCTCAACGGCGGTTAAGCTAAAGGTCTAAATTGAGCCAACCTGCTCTGATACCAATTGAAAGGACCATGACACCTAAGAGGGGGGGGTGAATTAGGCAACTTAAAAATCTACTTCTAAACTATGGCCTCTTTTCCAACCCTGGCAAAACCTATGCAAAAGATAAAATATCTAAATGTGCAACTACGATTTTGCTAGTGTGTTGCTATCTCTACCGCAAAAGGAGTAATGTAATCAATGTAAATGCAGAAGCTAAAGAACAAGGTAGAGATATGCAAACTCTCGTCGACGACTCTGGTATTTTTACCGAGGTATCGAGAAGCGTGCAAGCTTCCCCCTAGTCCTCGTTAGAGCCCCTCGCAAGGGCCAAGCACCTGGTCAGGTAACTCCGTGGATAGCCTCGGGCCTTCCCCACGCGTAAGTGGATCTCCAACGTGCCTTCTAGCAAGCCTCTTTTCGGATGCTCCCCGCCATCTTCACTATCAAGCTTCTGGTCGAAACACCGTGGGCCTTGTTCCCTCCGGTACACGGTGATGGCCACACCATAAACGTGGTTGGTGTGATCTCACAAGACTACAAGCCCCTCCGATGTACAACAATGGTGCGTGTAAGCACCAAATGGTAAGAGGTATGCAAACCTCACTAAACACTAGGCCTAAACCTAGAGCAAGTGCATAAGCGGTGGTCTAATCAATCTAAGCACTTCGCAAAGCACCTACGCTAATCAACTAATAAAACATTAAGCACTATACAAGTGGAGATCACTAAAATGGTATATCAACACCCTTGATATGTTTTCTCAGCTCCACTCTTGTCATTTGGCCGGTTGGGGTTGTATTTATAAGCCTCACTGAGAAAGTAGCCATTGGGGACAAAGTCCTATTTTTCTGCTACCGACCAGACGCTGGAGTCATCCTGATCAGACATGTCCGGTCGTCCCAACCGTTGGAGCCGTGAACAACTGATCGGACGCTGCCAGCGTCCCATCACTTGCCACCGGACACGTCCGGTCGCAAGTTCGCTGCTCTAGAACCTCTCTGTACTCGATCGGATGCTGCTATCCTACGTCCGGTCAGTTTACCACCAGCGTCTAGTCACTTGCTGAGTGTGTTGCCGGACTGATGAACATTGCCATTGATGCGTCCGGTCGATTCACTTGTTCAACGTCCGGTCGCTGCTGCTGACGCCTGCTGTTGCCGAGCCACTGATCGGAGAGTTCGGTCACTTTCTTCCAGCGTCCGGTCACTTCTGTGAGCTCGTTTCTTCGCGATCTTACGTGTGGCTTGGTTCCTATCTCCGTGCTTGGACTTTGCTTGATATCTTGTGTCTTCTCTTGTGCTCCTAAGGTCTTGCTTAAGGTGTTGATCATCAGATCATCACGTCGCCTTCGTCCAAGTCACGTCTTGCATCCTATTGAACTACAAAAATAATCAGTTGCAAATTCATTAGTCTAATTTGGTTGTGTTGGTCATCAAACACCAAAATCCAAAGTAAATGGGCCTAGGGTCCATTTTCCTTACAAGCGTTGTCCATGTCAAGCTCGGGGCCAAAATCAAGTTCGATGTCGGCGGCGACCCTAACCTCATGTTTCATAAACGGCCGATGGCCTAGCCGTGGAGCCGCTGGGGGAAGGTGGCACGAGCTGGACTCCTACGTCCGTGGCCGGTGTTGACCTGAGCACCTGCGAACCAGCATTTCAGCAGGTGGCGTCCGGCGGAGAGATGACGGCTCATTCTTGTCCAGGCCAAGCTTCGGCTCGCTGCCCTTAGTGCACGAGGGGGCAGGAGGGAGCGCAGGGTGGCCTAGGCGGCACGGCTGGGGCAAGGGTGCACGTGGCGGAGAGCGAGGAGGAGCGCGCGCATCTTCCCCATGGCAGCACCCCCACGGAGGAGAAGTAGGAGTGCCGTTGCGCCGGCGCGGGCACCAGGAGCCGGAGGAGTTCCATCGCCTATGTGTGGCGGTCGGGCAACACCTCGAGGAGCACGTCGACGGTACTCTGCTCATGCTCCCCTTCCTCCTCCTTCACGGCGATGGTGGGGACAGGTTGGCTATCGTGCACGACCTCCTCCAGGAACTTCTGGAAGTACCACTCCGACGGGCACCGGTTCATCGCGCGCGCCGCATCCCCGCTCTGCTTGCTCCTCCTCCACCTGGTGCAGCAACAGTGCCGGCGGCCACCGATTGAGGCTGCAGCGGGGCCTAGTAGGGTTGGGGATCTCCTCCACGGACCCGCGCCAGGGAGACTTGAGCGGGGCGATTCGGCGACGACCGTGGAAGGGCGTGGAGGCGGCGTCGAGGCGACGGGGGCAGGGCGGGGGAAGGCGGGCCGACGTTTGCGGGATCGCATGGGAAGGCAGAGCAACAACCCAAAAAATTTGGTGTTGCACGCCGCACGCGTGGACGAAATAGCTATGAATGTTTTAGTTATAGAGATAGTCTTTGAGTTAATAAACAATCACAAATGGAGAAGAAACAGGGCCTGAATACCATGCTTGCCACTAGAGAAGTAATGGGCCTGAGAAACGGGCCCTGCTCTGAAATTTTCAAGTTGTGGGCTTGTATAGCAGATATTTATGATGGGACGCGGCACGATCACTTCCATCGATCGTCACCCGCTCGCCCTCACCCACCCGGCCACCCCAGCCGCCTGCAATCCGCAAGTGCCACTGCCAACTGCCACCCACTGCCGCGCCGCCGCGCCATGGCTTCCCCGTCCCCCTCGTCGCCCCTCCACCCGCACCAGCACCCGCCTCCTCCGAATCCTCACCACCAATTCCAATCCCCACCGCCGTCGATGCCACCGCCGCCGTCAGCGGCGCTGCCTAAGGCGCTCGACCTGGAGGTTACCGTCGTCTCCGGGAAGCACCTGAAGAATGTCAACTGGCGCCGTGGCGACCTCCGTGCCTACGTCGTGGTATACCTCGAACCGTCCCGCCGCGCCGCCACCCGCCCCGACGACGGCGGCGGGTGCAAACCAACCTGGAACGAGCGCCTCGTCCTCCCGCTTCCGCCCCACCTCTCCCCGCACGACCCCTCCGTCCTCCTGTCCCTCGACGTTTTCCACTCTAAGCCCTCCGATTCGCCCAAGCCGCTCGTCGGATCCGCCCGCTCTCCTCTCCGCGACCTCCTCTTCCCCGCAAACCCTAACCCTAGCCACGATTCCTCAGCCTCCGCTCTCGTCAGCCTGCCACTCCTCCGCCCTTCCGGCCGCCCACAGGGAAAGCTCCGCATCCGCGTCGCCATCCGCGAGCGCTCGCCGCCGCCTCCTGAGCCGCAATACCTTCCGCCTTCCAGCTCCCCATACTACTTTCCACCGCCTCCTCCTGCCTACTCGGCCCCGCCGCAGTACGGATCCGACCAGTACTATCGCCCCAGTGGGTACTACTCTGCGCCTGCACCTCCATCATCTCAGTATGAGTACACCGGAGGGCCCTCTGCACCGGTGGACTACAACAGGCAATATGAGCAGAGAGGGAGGACTGGGGGCGGTGGTAGTAGCAGTGGGAATGGAAGGTATGGAGTAGGCACTGGGCTTGCGGTGGGTGCTGTGGCTGGAGCCCTCGGGGGTCTAGCAATTGATGAAGCTGAGAAGTACAAGGAGGAGAAGGCTGCAGAGCGGGTGGAAGAGAAGGTTGTACTTGCTGGGAGGGATGATTACAGCGAGTATCGCGGCGACTATTGAATGGAAGTTTGTGTGTGTGGAACTAAGAAAGCACTGTGAGTTGATTCTTCTTCCATGCATATGTGGGAATAAAGTCACAGTGTTAGTGTATGGTTTGCTCCTTGTATGTATATATTTGTGATGTTTTGGATTATTTTCATACCTATAAACTACAAGGTTTATGATGACAGATTTGGTGTGTAACATAAAGGTCTCATCGTTTGCTTTGATGGTGTACTGGTGTCTTGTTGTCTTGATGTTGGGTTTTATCTTTTCCAGCAATTGTACTGCTCTGTTTTCCTTCTATTTGGTGTGTTGAAATTGTTGTATACTCATCAAAGGCAGCATTGCTTTGTAGTAAATTCGAAGTTGGATATAAACATTTGTCTGTACACACCTGGCTATGACTCCTGTTATCTTATTTATTATTTGATGTGCTTCTGCAACCAGGAAATGAGCTGGTACATGTCAACTGAAAGTGCAATTTGGAAAAACTTGGTCATACATTGTAGGGGATATGATCCAAATGTGGGCAGAGACTAGGCATAAGCTACAAGGATTTATTCACCGTGCACTATTCAGTAATTTCCTTATGTTCTTTTCAGTTAATTTTTAAGTTACCCCTTCCAAGTGCTAAAAAATCGTGGTTTCACTGAGCCTTAATGCCAAATAACTGTGCAGTATGCATTCATAAGCTTCAGTGGCACTGTTTGGAACTAAAACAAATTAATAGGTCTTTGTTCTGTAGTTGCTGGATGGCCTTTTTAGTTTGCACATTGCAAGCTTCGCAGCTTAGTGCTGCAAATTTTTCCAAAGGATCTTCATGCACTTTTGCTCAAAATAGTTGCTGGCGTGTATAAGATAAAAAAAGTTCTTTCAATGATCATTCTTACTTTTTTTTTGCATTTTTTAAACAATCATTTCGACATAAGGAACTAGGTACTTGCAATGCTAGCACTCAACTTAGTATGCATCAGTGCTTCTAGACAGTGGTGTTCTAACGTTTCTGGGCCACTTGCAACCTTAGACCCTGCATATGTTTTCCATTTATTATTTTCTTTGAGTGATGCAGAATGGGAAACTTTAACAATACTTACTGGTTTTGGTATTTCAGCTATGAAGCCCTATTCTTTAACTTCTCAGTTAGTATGGTGTAATTCTGGTTGTTGTGGTGTTAGTTTTGTTTTTTTCCCTGTATATCGCCTTCTTTTTTAATATGCAAATCGACAGTTAACCAGCCAGCTTATCTTAAAAAAAGGTGTAATTAGGCACATTCAACTGTAAGATAAAAAGGCAGATAGCTTTAGTTAAATTTCCTGCATGCTTTCAATTTACAACTGCTATGGTCCGATTTGGCACAGCTCCAGCTCTGAGCTCTCTCAGATCTGGAGTCTATATGCAAAAATGAAGAACATGTCTAGAATAAGGAAACAGGTAGGCCAAACAACTCTGTACCAACAACTCCAGATTCTCAGATTTCTGGAGCTAGGAATACCCAGCTCAAGAAATTTGCGACCCACAAATTTCTTGGATCTGGAGCTCTGCCAAACAGACCTATATATATGGGAAAACCACAAGTTATTTCTCTGATCCGAATCACAACAATGGCTGAGGTTATTAGAAAGATACATGTCACTGTTGGGAAACAACACAATGTTTTTATGAATGGGAAATCAGATAACTGGGAGCTAATGCATATGGATGGGTTAGTACTACAATCCGTGAAATTTGTAGTTAGCATTGAATAATCCATGACTGCAGACTAGGAGCCTAGGAGGATGTCCCTGCCAACCTTTGTACTATTCATTGACTGGATGACAGTGGCAACATGAAGTTACCCAAACAAACAATTAGCTGTATATGTTTGCATTGCATAATTTGTTGATCCACAGAGGATATTTAGTTAAGATGGGACTATGCACGTGGCATAATTTATCAACTAATCTAAAGGCCTTGGGTTCCTTGGCTTCCCATGAAAGCTCAATTTTATGCTTCTTGATTTTTCTGCCTAGACAATATTCCTCATATAAATCTATGAAGTCTCTCTTGTTAAATGATCAATGATTGACCAAGGATCTCCTTGGTGGTTGGCTCATTCCCAGAGTTGCTAGCCTTACTTTGGTTAAGGCTGAGGAGAGATTTACATGCTTTTGGGCAAGAATCCAAACAAGTATTTCCTTACCACTGGCGAGTCTGGCCAAAGGATTTCAAGGGAACGAAACTTCACTGCTTGACTCATTCTGTGTATGGGTGTAGATTTCTCAGGCTACCTGTGTAGATATTTTGCAAAGGATTGATGGGAACCTCTCACGTGATATGTGTTATTGCCATAGTTTGAGGTTTCACCTAGGCGTTGATGCATAACCCAGGCGCCACAGGACACCACAAGGTTTTAGTTACACAATATCACTTAGGCGTCCAGGCATACCCCCAGCGCCACAGTATTGCCCCAAAAGCCTAAAAAACCATGATTATTCCAGTTGATATTTGTATGCTTACTACACCTCAAAAACTAGTTATTGAACACATACTCTAGTTTTCTTGATTGATAGGCTTACTATGCATGCAAATGGACTGCCGATATAAAACTGCTAATTTTACTCTTTAATAAGTTGGTGCATAGTTCGAAAGCAACTTTTTTCTGTCAAAAGTTATATTAAATTCATCATATCTTTTTTTTATCATCAAGCAATAGCTCAGTCGGGCGTAGTTGCCTTCATGTTTCTGTAGGGTTTTCTTTTGAGCGAACAGAACTGAAACAGTGCGTGGGCCATTGCGCCTTCTCCCGTTGCAGCTTGTTGTCTCCATATTCTATAGCAGCTCCTTGCAAAAAATTCGAAACCATTGCCGTTTAGGGACGACAATGTGGAATTATCCATCGAAAAATGACTTCTTATCCTGTTCTTGTTGATATAATTTGAATTCAGCTTGAAAGCAACTAATATTTTTAGCAAGTGCAAAACTGATGTACACTCCACATGGAGAGCAATGGGAAATTCTTCATCGAGAAATGACTTTCCGCCGTTCCCGTACGTTACATCATGGAATATGGTTGATATAATTCAAATTCAGCTTGAAAGCAAGCAACAAATTTTAGCAGAAGTGCAAAACTGATGAACTGTACAGTCCACTACTATAATTATATATTATATTATACTCCTACATTACCATAAGCGGGGCTACACACTTACAAAGTGTAGGCGATGCGGCTGTACCCATGGAAAAACAAAGATTATGCCCAGTTTTTCACTATATACAAATCCACATTGCATAAGTTCGTGCACTCATACGACAAGCACGCCTCTAATTTGCTCAAACTCTACTTTTGCACGTTGCACAACAAAAATGTCACGAGTTCTTCTGATTTCTAACCGTCTAAGTGCATATATGGATAATAGGGAGATTAGAGAGGGCACGGAGAACCATCTCCATCCTAAGGACATGTTTGGATGCACTCATATTCACCTTGATTCGCGTGTGTTAAAATAGATTGAGGTGAAAATCATGCACTCATACGACAAGCACGCCTCTAATTTGCTCTAACTCTACTTTTGCAGGTTGCACAACAAAAATGTCATGAGTTCTTCTAATTTCTAACCGTCTAAGTGCATATATGGATAATAGGAAGATTAGAGAGCACACGGAGGACCATCTCCATCATAATAAGGACATGTTTGGATGCACTCGTATTCACTTTGATTCGCGTGTGTTGAAATAGATTGTGGTGAAAATTAAACTAAGTTTCATCTTAATCCACTTCAATACATATAAATTGAGATGTATATGAGTGCATTCAAACAAGGCCTATGAAAATTTCTTGTCGGGCAAAAAAGAGCACTAGAGCAAAATTCATCGACATTCCCACCTCCACATACTTGCATATGCAAGTCTGAGGCATAATGGTAATTTTTGAGCTAGCTCTAAGCATTTTAATAGAGAAGAAAAAAAAACTATCTTTGGATGAGGAGCTAGTCTCATGCACACTGCTAAAAGTTAATTATGTTGGAAAAGTTATCTTAGAGTTAGTTAATTATCTCAGAGCTATTATGATACACACCTCTAAAAGTTAACACCATTAAAAAATCGTCCATGAGCTAGTTAAGCCTTGTTTGGTTTCCGGTGCTAAACATTAGTCTATTTTAGTCACTAAAATGTCAATCAGGGTGACCAAAATGTGACTAAAGTGCCAAAAGGACAGGGTGTCGGTGTTTTGAGAACTGACGAGTAAATTTAACGCCGCGCTGCTCAAGGGAGTCGATAGCTAGCACTCAAGACACAAGGAATTAATACTGGTTCAGGACGATGCCCTACGTCCAGTGTCGGAGACTACGAGTACGTGTTCCTCAGTTCAAGTACTCAAGATGGCTTACAACAAGGGGTATGTAAGCTAGGGTTCTACTGATAGAAGGGGTTCGAGGTAGGAGAATTCGACCTTCTAAGAAGAAGGCATGGCTCCCCGTATATAGCCGTGGGGGCGGGGATACATGCAAATGTGAGGGTTCTTCTGATCCGAGTGGTCGAGGACCCAAGGGAGGGAGAAGCTAGTGAGCTTGGTCAGCAATCCATCTGTCTTGTCCTTGCTTTTGTACGTATGTCTGGGTATGGTCGTCGTGGTTTTGCTCCCCATGCTAAGGCATGGCGTGCCATGGCGGCACAGCGCCGGCCGTGGCGGCACTGTGGGAATGGTGGTTGTTCACGAACCCTCCTGTATGTCATGGGCTCTTTGTTGACGTCGTGGCCTATTTCCTGGCGCCGTTTCTTATGGGAGAAGTCGTGGTGTCATTGTACGGAGGAGCGGCTGCCCATCATGGGCTACCTACTTCCTTGGCCGCGGCCCTGTTGCCCTGACCTCTCATGGTCGGCCAGAGGCATTAGACTCGACCGGTTTACGGAGAATTGGCTCCCTGGTCATATGCCCCACTCCGTAGTGGGTATGATCGTACGCCCGTTTGTCAAGTTAGGCGGGATTCAGATGGTGTCGAGCCACATGTGATGACGTAGCTAAGCCCTAGTGTTGTCTTGTCCATCAATGGAGTGCTACACAAGGGGTGACGTTGTGCCCCAGGGCCTGGCGGTCAGAGGGGTGGTCGTCCTTCCCATACTCGGTGGAGTGCACGCGCGTGCGCGTCCCGTTCCAGCAGGCGCATTTAATGCATCCACCCACCTCCCGTCCTTCCCCAGTGGCAAAGGTCGGAGGTGGTTGAGGGCACCGTGCGGTGCATGGTCGAGAGACGAGAGAGGTCGAGGCCGACCTCATATGGCTCGGGGGAAGAGAGGTCGAGGTGGGCCGCGACTGGCCGGGCCATCCTGAGTGACTTTCTAACCATGTCTTGGGGTACCCAAGTTCTGTGCCCCCGACATAGGGGCTGCCCCTCGTTATGCACGACTCCTTCGGTCCATACTATGGCTCACGACTAGGCCAACGGCGCCTCCTCCCTCTTTGATTCGGGCTGGTGAATCTAGCAGTGGCGGCAGAGAAGAAAGAGGACCTCGGGCGCGAAGAAGGGAGAGGAGAGAGGGTGGTCGACGTCGGTGAGCTACGCCACACAGGCAGCCTGTGCCCTCGGCCCCAACGAGCTGCGCCGTGTGGGGCAGAGCTCGCACGCCCGGTCGTGCCTGATTTGCGTGTCCTGCGCCGGCGGCTCTGGTGAGATCCGATGTTTTGAGTTTGTCTCGAGGGAGATTGAGTTCTAATTTTGTGGATTTGGTGTGTAGGGATGGGGACAGGAGAGGGGTCGCCGCCAGCAAGGCAGGCCATCAGCGGTAGGCGGAAGGGAAAGGAGGAGCTCCGCCCCCCAAATCGAGCACGGCGTGGTGGTGGTGGTGGTGGTGGTGCTCCTGGTGCTACGCCGGCTGCTGCTTGGTGGGTGAGGGAATGGACATTAATCCCTGGATCTAGACAGGGTAGGGACTGGACTAAACTTTAGTCCAGGGACTAATGGAACCAAATAGGCTCTTAACCATTTCATACTGTTAGGGGGTGCACTAACAATAGCACGTCTAAGACCAGTCTCAGTGGGAGTTTCCTATCATGTTTCAAATACACTATGATGTTGGAAACAATGTAACAACTTTCATCCTCATAAAACTCATTTCATCCCATATAACTTTTTTTCATCTCTCTCTTCTTTTGACTATGTCATATCAGCTTATTTAATGCATATAAAAGTCCCATGAGACTCTTATTGAGATGGGCCCAAGTCCATGTTGTCGCTTGCCTTAGCTACTGGACACCCGGTGTGAGTGTGTGACCACCCAAGGCACCAACAGTTATCTCAACACGCGGTCTCTCTACCATGAAACCTCGTCGATTTTACAACGCGGTGATTCCTGATTTTGCAAGCATGAAGTATTAAATTTTGATAATGTCTAGTTATCTGTCGACAGATTTTACGTGGTCAATTTTGTCATATTTTTTTATAAATGCGACCTAGTAGACGGTTATAGCACAAATCCTAAAGCACAATTAAACATATAGAAATATAACAAATTTAGTAAAAAAAAATAAGTCAACATATAAATAGCAAAAATCTTTAATTTAGAGGCAACTATTTTTTTTATTTTTTATATAAAGAAAAGCTAATGTTTTTCAGTTTTGAACCAATCCAACGTGGCCCATGCTTCCATCGCCATGCTTGCTATTTAATAGCCGGTCCACATAATTCACTTGCAACATGCTGCCGTGGCTCACATGCACTCGTCATAGACAGAGCCCGACGTAGCGCGGCCGCGGACGAAGGAAAAGAAAAAAAAAAGTCCACATTACCTCCCTCAATTTTATAAAAGTCTATTTTTCTTCCTCAACTCTAAAACCGGGTAAACCACGTCTCTAAACTTTTAAAACCGTTCGTTTTACCTCTGACCGGTTATAAGCGGTTTTCAAAGACAGTTTCGTCTTTTTCTTTTTTATTTATTTTGGCTGAATCTTTAAAAAATCATAGTAAATCGTAGAAAAATCATAAAATAGAAAAACTAATTTTGTTGGACTCCACATGAGTAGATCTACACAATGAACATATAATATGGTATGCTTTAGTATAATTTTTTTGTTGTAATGTTAGATCTATGCTTTTATGTAATTAATTCATAGCTGTGGTTTCTGTGAAATTTTTATTATAGTTCAAGCATACAATAATTAGCTCATCATAAAAAGTTTCACCACAGTTGGACCACAGAAACCACAGCTATGAATTAATTATATAAAAGCATAGATCTAACGTTACAATAAAAAAAATTATATTAAAGCATATCATATTATATGTTCACTGTGTAGATCTACTCATGTGGAGTCAAACGAAATTATATTTTATTTTATGATTTTTTGTGATTTACTATGATTTTTTTTAAAGATTTAGTTGAAATAAAGAAAAAAGATAAAGATAAAATCGTCTTTGAAAATCGCTTAAAATCAGTTACGAAGGTAAAACGAATGGTTTTAAAAGTTGAGAGAGATGGTTTATTTGGTTTTGGAGTTCAAGCGGAAAAACAGACTTTTGCAAATGTGGAGAGAGAGGGGTAACGTAGGCTTTTACATAAAAAAGTGTTTTTTATACAGTCATATGGGCCGACCTGTTTATGGTTTGATTGAGGACGACGTGTGGCCCAGTCTGTCGATTATTCCGGCGTCGACACGTTGGCCGGCGAGCTCCTGATAAGCACCACTCACTCCCCTGCAGCCATTTCTTCCTCACAAATGATGACGCACGTGACCTTTTCATGCCAAGAAATGAAGAGAAAAATCGACGTCTTTATTTGCGTGTCCGATTCTGGCAGATCTTATCCCCCGGCCCTTTTTGGCCTTTTCCCTCAGCAACCAGCACCACCCCTTGCTGCTGCTAGAGCTACGGGTAACCGAAACGTTCAGTGAACCTGTCGTTCCCAGCGTCCCAGGCGCGACGTTGCACGTACGGCGCTAGTCGACTGGAGTGCTGATACGACGCTGCGCGCTGCACCACACGCGCGTCGGGTTTGACCCGAGCCGGCCTGGCGAGTGGCGATGCCCGATCGAAAAGGAGGCCCCAGCGCGCCGCACGAGCACGACCCGCCGTCGGCCTCGAGATGAGACGGGCGATCGAGCGACGGAGGCCGTTGGACCGCCGATTCGTTTGGCGCGCCCAAAAGCGGCTCAATAATTTCGCAAGTGGACCGGCGTTTGGCTGGTTCCGGTGCTACCCACGACGCTGCGACGGGCCTGATGATGCCCATAGGCCATACGCCCGCTCTCGGCTCTTGCTGTGCTTCTACAGGCCATCAACTGCTACCGTACCAAGTGCTCGTCCAGAAAATGATTTAGGTTGCGTTTGATGCCCATACGCCCGCTAGACAAAGCCTGCCTCGTCCTGCGGGCTGCGGGCACGACCTTTGCGCGAACATCTTTTACTCACAAGCATCTTGCCTAGCAGCTAGGCAAGAAATTAGCATCGAGCAAAAAACATTTAGATGTACAAGCATCTTGCCTAGATTTTATATTTTCTAGTATTTCTATTTCTTGCTAACTCAAACAAGCTAATTTGGCTCTCTAGCCCTAGCAAGACAAGTCTTGCCCAACCAGGTAACAACAAATATATATATATATATATATATATATATATATATATATATATATATATATATATATATATATATATATATATATACTCTTGCATTTTTACCCTCGCTTTGTATCGAAATTATGATTTTGCCCCTGTTTTTTTTTTACTTTGTGA
This sequence comes from Miscanthus floridulus, assembly GCF_019320115.1. Classification (NCBI taxonomy): domain Eukaryota; kingdom Viridiplantae; phylum Streptophyta; class Magnoliopsida; order Poales; family Poaceae; genus Miscanthus; species Miscanthus floridulus. The sequence goes on from NC_089584.1 coordinate 129,002,045, forward strand.
ATTTATCTCTTTGTTTTTTAAACGAAGCCCCCTTTGCCCCTATTCCGTCATCCTCCCCTAACGGTGTTACATTTTATACAAAAGGACAGAAATGCTCATGTGATTTTGCCCCTATTTGTTATGCCTATTTGTGATTTTGCTCCAGATTTGGGAATTAGACATTTATATTTGATCAAATATATTTGGCCCAACTTGCAACTATTTCAATTCAGATTTAATATCAAAAAAATATTCAAAATTTTGGCAGCGCCTTAGCAGTATTTTGATAGCATTATAACTAGGCCTGGCGTTCGTTCTAACCGAAATTTTGGGTCAGTTTTTTCGGGTCGGTTCAAACCCAGCCTCATAGGTAGCATATCGACACAATTTGTATTCTCATCGAACAAAATAGAGAGGAGATCGAGTCTTGTATATACATTATTGAGCACACAAGTGAGGAGATCGAGTATTCGAGTCTCATACTACATAGATGCGAGATTCTAGGCTACAGCGACTCCGTTTGTACTGAAGCCAGGCTGCTGCTTTCAGATTTCCGGTCATGCTTCTTTGCTTCTTCCTTTAGGACCTGGCGGACGCAGGAATCCATGGAGCATGCTGAATCGCCGTCGCTCGTCCTTGCCTCGGCACGCAGCGCTGCAACGGTATTGCTTGGAGCCTGGCACGGCGGCACCGACGGATCCGTGGCAAGCCGATAGCCCCCACGCTTGCTCTGCTGGTGCGCTCGCTACTCATGCTCGGTGTGGCCTGTGGCGAGCGATTGCGGGACGTGCGGTCAGACGCCACCGGAGCCCCGCGGCAAGGAGCCGCCGCCGCCCGACGCGCGTAGTCCGAGACCCGCGGGCGGGCGCCGCGACCTCTCCGCGGCCGCCTAGAGGAAGCCCGTGCCCCGCCAATGCAGCCGCCGCGGCCAGGAGGCAGCCGTGCCCCGCGCCCTGGAGGCAGCCCCGCCCCGCTAGTTCTTTCCGCCGCTGCTGGAAGCCCGCGACCGGATGCAGCCACGTACGAGACTTGGGATGAGGCGACCGTGCTTCTGTTTGGGATGATGCCATAAGGATAGAGGGCAGCGTGGTCATTTCGCCTTTGCTTTTTAGATTTATAATTTTTTAATTTGTTTATTTAATCCATGTCCATCTAAGGGGCAAACGGACCATTCATTTCAAAATAGTAGAGGTAAAAATACAAAGTTAAAAAAGCAGGAGCAAAATCACAATTAGACTACTGAACAAGGGCAAAAACACAATTTTCCCTATTTATTTTATTTTTTACTTTTTCCCATAACTCTTTGCTCCCTCTTTTGTGTACCTTTTTTCATTTTGATATAGTCAAGTAGGGCGTAAGGGCTTTGCCACTCCCGATGTCTATAAACATGTGTTAGATCCATATATTATTCTACTAGTCGAAATTGCAATTCACAATTGGCCGGATGATTATAGCTAAGCTACTCTACGCCGGTAGGTAAAGCAGATAGTACTAGATTGGTGAGTACCATCAGTAGCATTGTTAATTGCGATCGCGATCGTAACGGGGAAGTGTTCCTCGTTTTCGGTATGGAAATCACAGGTCTCGACAACCGCGGCGTCCCTGTCAGCGTGGAGGCAGCAACAAGTTGGCCCGGGCCGGCCGCGCCCCCCCACTAGCTAGCGTCCGGCGATGAGGTCAATGACAAAACGTCACGAGAGACCAGCGGAGAGCGGGCGCCGGACCGGACGGACCGCCCCCCGACCCCGAGTAACACGTGTCTCCTGCAGCGAGACGCGAGCGCATTAACCGTGGCTGGTGCTCTCCCTCCGGCCGAGTGCGGGTGCTTTTCGCTGTCGCACTCGCATTTGCCGCGCGCACCACCGTCGTCACTCGTCGTCGTCAGGTACTCAGCTGGATCGATCGGACATTCGGATGGGCGGGCTCACGCGGTGGCCAGGAGGCGTGGACTTCCGACAGGAACCGCACGGCCGGCCCTGCCCGGCGCCCCGGCCACCAAAGACAGTGCCAAAGGAAGCGCACTTTTTATGATGATGATGTTGAATCGCGGCGCACCATCGCCTCCACCAGCACTGCACGTCGTTAGTGCCGGTCGTTGGTTTAGCATGATCTGTCGTCGAACGCGCGCAACGGTGCGGCCCTCTCTTTTGCTCTTCCCGTCCCGGTTACTCAAACAACACGATATGCACGCCGGCCATTGCTACCCAAGGAGACTGCACGCAGGGTTGAAGATTCCTGAGTGCGACAGGATGGTCGTCTTGCTTCTGTTCGGCGACTGCAATACCAGAAACAGTTGCCGCAAACCACGATCAGGTTTGGCGCCACCTTTGACTCGATGCGGCGTATGGATTGGAAGGAAACCAAGGGACAAATAGGATGAGACATGAGAGCGTGGTTACTGGTTAGTTAGGCCATGCCACCTGCGTTGGCTGCCGTTTCCTCTCTTCCAGGCTCGGACAGCGTATGCATGGCAGCTCTGCCTCCCCAATAGAGAAGTGAAAGGCCCTGGCTGACTGACTGACTCCATCGTAGTGGCCATGCATGATCGCGAACAATGGAGATTAAAGGGGAAAACGCGCTGCCCTTGTTGCTTGGGACCGGACCCGGATCGTCCATTGGGAACACGGCAGGTGGCGCTATTACCTGCCTGCATGTGGATCATGGTGAACGATGCCACTTCCACTCGCGTCAATTCATTTTGTCCGGTCCTGCCATGATCTTCTCAGGATATGGAACGGAGGGGGTAGAATTTCGAGTCACCGCTGGGAGTCGACAACACATCGCGAATCCACGCTCTGTGCGCAGGAAGGAGACGGCGGGGACCTCGGTAGCTTAGGGCCCTTAGGCTAACCCCTTTGGAAATGCCTGATCCATTGAACCCAACTCACCTCATCTTAGACTTTCCGGCAACCTCTGATGCTTCGGGCTGCAAGTTGGCGATCAGTAATCACTCATCAGATTGGAGATTATTGGCATATGACTTGGACACCTGCTGCATGTCTAGTAGTACCGTCTAAACCCATAATACCCATACTTGTTTTACTGACACGCAAGCAAATTAAGAACCTGACTCTTGCTTACTCCCAATAGCCAAGAGTACATGAGCTAGTTGATTCTGTTGTCCGACCATGAAATCTGACCAGGACTTCTACGCTTCCCAGTCCACAAACTAGATGGTTTCTATGACCATTAATTAGGATGCTAACTAAGCAAAATTTTGATTGAAATTAAGAAGAGAGAAGACAAAAGTTTCGTTTACACGGGAACCAAGATATAGAGAAATGTATAGGTAGATGATAGAAAAGACATGTGATTAGATAACAGATGATTGTGAAGAAAACATCGACTGAAAATGTGTTTTTATGGTTGTAGTGTCAATATTATTTGGTAAGTATAGCAACTATCTTATAATTTCTCACATCTTCTAAATTTCAGAAATCTTGGAGGCATTTTAGGTGACGGCGCGGCCCGCTCCCACGTGCCCGCTCCCACATGCCCGCGGCCGTGCCGACGAAGAAGAAGACGGCGGCGGCTAGGGTTCCGACGGCGGGTTCGGTGCCCTCCCACTCCGACTCGGGGAGGTAGGCCAGCCAGGCGGTAGGGATGGCGGGAGGGCAGCGATTACGGTTCTGGCGGCGGAGGAGGCGGCCGGGTCAGGTTGGGGCGGGGGCGACGAAGACCATGGCAGCGGCGGGAGGGGGAGGGGAAGAAGGAGGCCGCCGCGAACGCGGTAGGGCATACATGGTAGGAGCTCCGGCAAGACCCTACCGGCGAGGGGGGTGGGATCAAGCAACGCTATTGCTGACGACAGGAGGAGAAAAAAAAAGAACATTGACTGGCATGAGATAGAAGAAACACAATGACCATCAGATATTCATTTTACGGTGAGAATCCCTGAAGCCTATTTTCATGCTATTGATGTATAGCGCATCCCATAATTTCTGTGTTCAAACCGTCCTAAATTACGGCGCATAGAAAATCTTGCAGAAAAATATTTAAATCGCTGGCCCTCGGTGCTTCAGTACAAAATTTACCTGAAACCTTGGGCAAAAGATCTAGAGTTCTAGACATATGGTGTTTTTTTAATTGTGGGTACGTAACTTTTTCTTCTTCCGTGCCTGTCCATGTCGATAGTGGACTAGTCCCTTTGTTATAGTGGAAAAGGCGATTTAATATTCCATATTTGGAATTAAGTGCGTGATGATTGGAGCACTCTAACGGGACCAAGATTTGTTCAATGGATTTGGTTTTTGTCTGTCGTGACTCGCGACTGTTGCCTCTTGCATGATAGCAAATAAACCAAATAAGTATTGCTACGGTCAGTCCTCGCTCTAGGTTGCAAATCCTTATCCAATGAGTGACGGCGGCTGCCACCGCCGTGTGATGCCTCGATCCGATGGAATTTTCTTAGTGCAAAATGCATGCATGCATGAACAATGAGGAAAAACATCACCATTAGTATTAGTGTATCCGTCACTAGGAGAACTAATGCAAGTCGCAAGGTTGGTAGTTTTTCTACTAGCAGCACGCATGGAATATTCTAAGCAACCACTACAGTGTTATTCCTTTTTTTTATAAAATAATAATTTTATTAATTCATAATCATGACATAGATTGAGACAATAATTATGAACCCAGTTCCGGAAATCCAGTCCCGCCACCGCTGCCCGAAACCCATGTGACGCAACACGTCCAGAAGGAATGTCCATGCCACTGTATCGAAGGCTTTGGCAATGTCTATTTTTAGCAGAACAGCCGGCGTCCGTCGAGCATCGATGGCCTTGCACGCAAGCTGAACTTGACGAAAATTGTCATGTATGTGCCTGCCCCTGATGAACGCGCTCTGATTTTTCATCACCAAATCATCCAACATGGGCGTCAGTCGCTTGGCAAGGCACTTAGTCACCAATTTACCGAAACTGTGTATGAGGCTTATGGGCCGGTAGTCTCTGATCTCCAGCGGGTGATCTTTCTTCCTCAACAGTATCATGAAGGCGTCATTGTCTACATCCAGCACCAAAATCCTCCTCAACGGCCGGCCGGGGAGGAGAATCTGCCATGCGCGTGGTCTCCGGCAGGGTGATCCCCTCTCTCCGATGCTATTTGTCCTTGTCATGGAAGTACTCAATCGCTTCCTGCGCTGGGTCGAAGGGCAGCACCTCCTGTCACCGTTGCGCTGCATCGACGGTGCACGGGTCAGTCTATACGTCGACGACCTCGTGCTCTTCGTCGCTCCCAATACACGTGATCTGCAATTGGTGAAGGCGACGCTATCTATCTTCAGATTGGCATCCAGCCCCTTCTCAAACCACGACAAGAGTGTTGCATGCCCGCTGCATTGTAGCGAGGCTGACGTCGCAAGAGTGCAGGACATCCTGTCATGTCGGATAGAGGGTTTCCCCTGCCGCTACTTGGGGGTGCCACTATCGATCCGCAAGCTCAGGAGATCGGACGAGCAGCCGCTCATCGACAAGGTGGTTGCCCGTATACCCACATGGAAAGGGAAGCTGCTCAATATCGCAGGTCGGACGGCGTTGGTGAAGGCGACCATGTCGACCATCCCGGTGCACATGTCGATTGCCCTCTGCCTATCCCCGTGGGCGCTCGATTCGATTGACAAGCTTCGTCGAGCTTTCCTTTGGTGTGCCTCAGATACCGTTGGCGGAGGCAAGTGCAAGGTCGCTTGGGAGATTGTCTGCCGCCCGAAGGACTTAGGTGGCTTGGGCGTCTCCGACTTACGGCGTACCGGCATCGCCTTGAGGGTTCACTGGGAGTGGCAGGCTAGGGCGGATGGTCGCTGCCGCCACACATCATCAGAACGTGCAGTGCGGGCTATGTTTCAAGCAGCTACTGTGTTGTCCCTGGGAAACGGGGAGTCAACCCTGTTCTGGACTGACGGATGGTTGAATGGTTCGACCATCAAGGACATTGCGCCGGCGATCTTTGCATCTGTGCGCGCCCGGAAGCGGAGAGCAACTGTGGCAGAGGCGCTCAACAACCACAACTGGGTACGTCATATCACTGGACCTTTGATGATGCATGTGCTTCTGGAGTTCGACCACCTTTGTGACTTGCTTGAGAACGTACATCTATCCGACGTGCCAGACACTTTCTGCTGGTCGCTCACGGCAGATCGTGCCTACATAGCCGCATCGGCTTATGGTGCGATGTTCTTGGGCTCATCGATGCCGCTCGGCGCCAAACAAATTTGGAAGACCTCTGCCCCACCGAGGGTGCGTTTCTTCTTCTGGTTGGTCATGCATGGACGATGTTGGATGGCTGAGCGGAGGTTTCAGCATGGATTGCAATACTCCGCCACTTGCATTATCTGCGATCAAGGAATTGAGACGATGGAACACATCTTGCTTGGCTGTTGCTTCAGCCAAGAAGTTTGGGATCATTGGCTCAGGAAGCTTCATCTTCAGGAAGTTATTGTCGTACAGGAGGAGCCGATTATGCAGTGGTGGCTGCGTTGCAGAAAACTGGTCCCTAAGGCCGCTCGTCGTGGTTTCGACTCCCTCTTCTTTCTCATCGGATGGTTGATTTGGAAGGAGAGAAACGCGAGGACTTTCGGCAGGGATACTACATCGTCGGCAGGGCTGCAGGTGGTCATTTAGGAGGAGATACACGCCTGGTGCTTGGCTGGCTACAAGCACCTAAGGACCCTGATGGCGGCGACTTGATCCCAGAGTAGCTCTTCTTTGTCGCAAAATTCATGATTGTGTAATCACACTCGCGTGTTATGCTTTGCTTGTGTAGCTTCTGGCTTCGGTAACCTTGGATTACCGTGGCCATAAGGATTGTAACAAAACTCCTTTCTGCTTAATGAAAAACGTGCTTCGGCACGATCGCTAAAAAATGAACCCAGTTCCAACATCTGAGAACACACACAACCGGCCTAAGTAGAATAAAAAGGGAGATCGTGCATTCTAAGTACTATCAATTCTAAGATTGTACCGTCACTCATGAGTCTGGGAGAAAAACATTGTAACCATATGTGTCAATTGTTGCGATGCCACTGCTTGTTCTGGAGGATAACTCGTGTGTGAAGTGGTTATTCCTTTGGGAAGATCCATTGATCTCTCATGATTACTTATGATCCTCCCCAATCTTCCAGCCGAAAGCATTATCTTCTATGAGTGCAGTAAGCAATGGAAGCAACCAAATTAACAAGTTCATTACTCACAAGTATTTACCTGAACAACTATGCATATTGTTATAAGTATAGATGTTTACAATTAGGGATGGAAGATGATAGTGTCTTATACAAACTCTAGAGATAGAGATATGATGAGTTTGAATCTAGGACGACTTGTCTTGTACTCCAAATCTCTCCCTTTGTACCTAGACATAACATATTGGTTAGATTGGACAGTATGAACGACGACATAACAACAGGCATATTGTAGTAACAGACTGGATTACGGGATGTGTACCTTTGGTTTGCAGAGGAAGGCGGCGTTGCTGGTGATGGAGATGATGTTGCTGGTGGTGGTACGAAGTCGTCGTTGAGCGGTGGAGTAAGAGCTCGGAGCAGCCGATGACGAATACGCCCGGACGTAGCATTGCCTGACTTGGATGGAAGCGACCGTCGTGGAAGTTGGGAGCAGTCACACGAAGAGCCTTCCCAAAAACCTTACCGCCCTCTCCCGGTGCAAGATCGCAAGGACAAGGGTTCCGGAGACATGCTCTCTCGATCACCGGTGCACGCAAGCACTTGGGGTGGAGAGGCTATGGCGGCGGTACAACATTGAGAAGAGGCAAAACCCTAGCTCGGTTAGATTCGTTTTGGCGTTGGCCGATAGGCTGCTTATATAGGCATAGGCATGTTCAAGCCGATCTCGTGTCGTGATCACGATCTAAATTGTTTTGGACTCCTATCCACAAACTTAGAGGCCAAGGAACCAAAAACTAAATTTGCAAAAAGAGGTCGTGCCCCCGTAAGGCTAGGTGCCGGATTTTGGCAGACCATTCACGTAGGTGCCACGCACCCGCCAGCTCAACAAGGCGAGGCAAGCAAGCACGTGTGGGTGTGGGTTTCTTTTCTCCTCCTCACACTAGACTTGATATAGTGAAGAGGACTTTCATATTTAAGTATAGCTACCTGCACTTCCACAAGCAAGATGGGATGAAAATGTTCTCACTTTCTCTCTTTGCACACATGAATGTGCCTTCCAGATTTCTTCATGGGAATTTCAAAATTCTATTTGGGCCCAAGCCCACATGTATTGCAACATGTAATTGGTTGTATGGTGGGTAATCACCAATCCAATATGACGAGAAGGCTTGAAGCCGGTGATTATAGAGCAAGGATCTTTACCAAATCTATATGTTTGCCTTTTGATGTATGTTTTCTATGAATCTGGATTTTGTAGGGCTGTAACATTGGCTTGAATTCGGTAGAGTAAAACCGTTGTTTAAAATGGAGCTTATTATAGCTATAATTCCACTCTTGTGACGCTGGTGGTGAGAAAATGTACGGTCCCACGGGCAGCGTGTGCTTATCAGCTGGGGCCTGGGTTGTTCTTGGACACCGCACCACGATGACCGGTGATCCGCAGACAGGTCACAGGTGCAGAGGGCAGGGCCAGGGGGAACGGAAATTGCGAAATTATGGGTTGCCCACCGGACTGGCAGGCCCCAGACAACCGAAAAGCTGCCCCAGGCCGGCGGGAGCCCAACTTGCGCCACCGTCCCACGACCGCCATGGCCGCCAGCGCCAGCGCCAGCGCCAGCTGAGCTGCACCTGCGCCTGCACGGCTGCACTGCATGCATCAGCCGCGTTGGTTGGTGGTTGACATTCGGCAGGGCCGGCACCTTAGTTGCCGCAGAGCCAGCGGTGCCGCGCGCGCCGGCCGGCCGGGTGCAGGCCACCTTGCCACCTTGCCTTTTGTTTATTCCCGGCGCCTACAGTCCCCTGCCCCCTCGCCCGATCGGACCGCGCTCACGCTCGCGCGTTCGGAGCACCGGGCCGCACCCGCTTGCCATTTTACTATGCCGCGCTGCACAGGCACAGCACAGCGCGTCAGCGCGCCTGCCTGATTAGAAGCTGCCGCCCGAGTGACATCGGGATCCGCGGCCGCGAATTTCTTATACCCGAAACCGGCCATTCCGATGCGTCCGTGGGGGCCTCAATCGAGAGTGCTGAACACGAGTCCGGAATGGCAATAAGAAAGTGGCCTTCCGCCGATGCAGCAGCAGGGCAGAGCGGCGCTCAGGTTCAGTCGCTGGCCGATCGAGTGATCGGCCTCCAGCTCAGCAGCCGCAGCAGCGAGGGGCAACCACGACTAGTTTACACATTCCTGTCCGATACATGTATGTACTCAGGCCCCAGACAACCGGGCGTGCGTGCGCCCCAGACAACTAGTTTGCTAGCACGTCCTCGCCGGCGCGTCGCGAACGCTAGCTTGGCATCGCATGATTGCAACCACAGCGGAAACCCACGCATTACACGTCCTGGGTCCTGCGGGTCGTTTTAGCACTCTAGCTACGACACCCGGCCATTGCTGCCGATGGTCCACGTCCTGACGCTCCCTGCGTGCGTGCTGGGGCACGAGGCAGCCAACAACGCCTGGCTGGGGATGCAGAACACAGCGAGCTAGCCCCGTACGCTCATGCAATCTGCTGCGTGCCTCGACGCCCCCGTACCGTAAATCTTGCTACATACTGTTATGAGTGTACGCGCAGCTTCAATTGTAAATACATCGATCATTAGTTGTGTACGGATCACGTACAGTGACAGACTGAAACTGCGTAGGAGCTAGCGGTATCTACAGCTAATTTATTAGGTGTTCTGTCAGCAAAACAGCATCACTAAGCCTTCCTTTTTTCAGGCCTCGTTTGGATTGCATGAATTTCAAAGGAATGCAGTTCGTGTATTTTGATGACGTTATGTGCCGTTTGGAGCGAAGGATTCAGCGTTACTGTTCCTCTGGAAAGGAACGCTTCCATTCACAAATTGCAGGAACGAAAAACTCTACTCGGATCCAAAGTTTTCGCGTATGCCCGAGACGGACGCACGAGTGCAGGTAAGAAGCAAATGTTTTATGCCTCTTCTTACCTTTCCAAAGTGGTCAACTGCTCATCTTCTTGCTTGAGCTCATGGCTATCTGTCCATGGCTGACCTGGCACCAAGCTGGTGTGTGGGAGGGAGGGGGCGCGGGTGGCGGGCAGACCAGTGGCAGTGCTGGGCGATGGCTGCGCGAGGGGCAGTGGCTACCGGAGGGGCGACGACGGCGGCAGCGGTGGCTGCGTCGGCGGCGACGCAGCAACCAAGAGAGAGACTACGAGCCTAGAGGATTCCGTATGTACTTTCGTTTATTAAACAAGCGTTCATCTCTTTTCACAATGTCTCGTGTTTTGGGAATCCTGTGTTACAATTCTTTTCTTTCAAACACCTTAATTTATATTTTTCTGTATTTTTTCTTTCCTCTGTTTTTCCATAACACCTATATCCTATTTCTATATTTTTTTTCCTTCCCCTGTTTTGGATTCCTTTATTCTAAACAGTCGTTTGGTATAATGCACGAAGCACGATAAAATACTGTTGAGATGGAAAAAATAAAATGAGCACAGCGCTATTCTCGACGGAAAATGTAAAGAACTGAGAGCATCATCTTTGGGCAAGCGACGATTCATATGTCACTAGACTGACTAGGCAACAAGGCAAGAGCAACGTATTCTATTTCAGCAGGGACGTAGACCACGTAGCTGACGAACAGATGATGATGGAGGCGTAAACGCTACTGACTAATCAATATTGTTGGGCGGATATGGATTGGACGACATGAATATTGTATATATACAGTCTGTTTGTTTGGCTATGGCTTATCGTAAATGATCGTAAATTTTTAATTGGAATAATATTTTTCTCTCACACAAACTAGTCAGCAGTACTTCTTCACGAGCCAGTAACAATACGAACCAGCTAACCGAACAGGTAGCATATGCTATCCCAGCTTATTTTATATATAAGCACGAGTAGCTAGCTAGACGAACGTTACAGCAGTGCGTGGCTAACGCATTAAAAAATCCGGTAGAGTGAAGACATTAATCGAGGCTATATACATTAGCACGACAACAAAAAAACTTATGATGTTACATTTGTTCAGTTTAATACGGAAAGCCGTTGCACGTTCATTGAATCCGTCCAGCAACATGTTCAGTGCACTCTGTAATATCCGTCAACAAGTGCTCTGACAGTCATCAAACCCATCAGTTACAGGCTTGATTAGCTCGCCTTTCTACAGGTATCCGTCCTTGCTTTAAAACAATTTAATATACTAAAAAATATTTCTGGTGCACTGCCGGGGTGCCGGGACACTTGTTCCTCTTTTCATTCCAAAGGAGGGGACACCTGTTGGCAGCTGCAGAACAATCCAAATTGACGTTTCCAAAAAAAATAATATACGCTCATATTTTTGCGGAAAAGCTATGCTGAAATGAGTCGTTAAAAAAGCTTTTGCTGATAAGACCCAAATCATCAGTACTTTTAAACGGTATGTTTAGCGTTTTCTTGTTGTGTCACACAGCACTGTTCACAGGCAATAGAACAAATCTCTGGCTTCAACTTTATCTGATATATCTGCTTCTGACAGCCACAAAAACCTGGCCAGAGAATATCCAAAACAGTACTGGCAAAAGAAGGCTCAGGTGCATGCATCCAGCCCCTCATCGTGTCGTATGGTGATTGGTTGCTTTGGTGATGGGAGTCGAGATAGAGAGTCGGTCTATTATGGTGAGATATATGCTCAAATCGTATATCTAGTTATATTTGGTTGTCTCTGTTGTTGGTTCAGTACGAGATGAAATCTTGTTTGGTTGCACGTATAGATATGAGTTTTTTTTTTGTGTACGACACATATGTCTCTGTATCATGGGTGCATCGCATCGTCCTGCATCACGAGAGAAATGGGAATCGAGAAAACGAATCCATGCGGGATGAAGCGATGAAAATAAATAAGGCGGAGTTAAAAAAAATATGAGACAGACATCCAAACACGGTCAAATACACCGAGCGGTGCCGGGATGGGGCTCGGGATGGCTTCTCGCGTGCAACCGATCACCCCTATATAAACTGCCCAAGGTTGTTCGTGTTCACAGCAAAGGCGGCACTGCCCAAACCACCTCTTTGGCCGTATCGCACAGCGCTCACCCACACACGCACGCACACGGTCTATCTACTCCACTCCACTGCCACCGCTACTGCTTCATCAGCAGAGCAAGCGGCCGGTGGTGCAGCGCCAGGCAATCCAACACATGGCTCAGATGATCTCCACCATGCCCATTCTGGACGCCGTCCCGGCCGCGTCCGCCATTATGGCACCCAAACTGCAGGCCGCCGCCGCCGCCTGCCTGGACGCGCCGCCCTCGGGCATCACCGTCGTGTCGAGGCAGCACGTTCGCCCGGACGCCGCGTCGGCGATCGGTGACCTCACGCTGTCCGTCTCCGACCTGCCCATGCTGTCGTGCCACTACATCCAGAAGGGGCTCTTCTTCCCGGCCCCCGCCCTGCCCATGCCCTCGCTCGTGTCGCTGCTCCTGTCGTCGCTGTCGCGGGCGCTCGCCGTCGTCCCGGCCCTCGCCGGCCGCCTCGTCACGCTGCCCGACGACCGCATCGTCATCCGCTGCAACGACGCGGGCGTGGATTTCCTCCACGCCGTCGCACCCGGCCTGTCACTTGACGACTTTCTCGTCCCTGACGCCGACGTGCCCACCAAGCTGACAAAGGACTTGTTCCCCATGGACCGGACCGTGAGCTACGAAGGCCACCGTCGCCCGCTCACGTCGTTCCAGGTCACCGTGCTCGGTGACGGCGCCGTCTTTATCGGCATCGTCGCCAACCACGCCGTCGTGGACGGTACCTCCTTTTGGCAATTCTTCAACACCTGGGCGGCCATCTGCCGCGGCGAGTCACCCAAGGTGCCGGACTTCCGCCGAAACTTCTTTGGCGAGTCCACTGCCGTCCTCCGCTTCCCCGGCGGCGTCGGCCCGTCGGTGACCTTCGATGTGGGCGCGCCTCTCCGTGAGCGCGTCTTCCACTTCAGCGCTGATGCAATTCGCGAGCTGAAAGCAATAGCCAACCGTCGTCCGAGCGGTGGCCAGGACGCCGAGGTTTACGGCAAGATGGCGCATGACCCCAAGAATCCCCAAGTGCGCGGGGAGATCTCGTCGTTCCAGTCGCTGTGCGCGCAGATATGGCTCGCGGTGACGCGTGCCCGGAAACGCCTGGCGCCCGACGCGACGACGACGTTCCGAATGGCGGTGAACTGCCGGCACCGGCTGCAGCCGGCCATCTCACCTGTCTACTTTGGCAACGCCATCCAGAGCGCTGTGACGATGGCGACGGTGTCGGAGCTGGCTCGCAGCGATCTACGCTGGGCCGCGGGCAAGCTGAACGAGAGCCTCGCGGCGTACGGCGACGGCACGATCCGGCGCGCGGCGGCGGCGTGGCAGGCCGAACCCCGGTGCTTCCCTCTGGGCAACCCCGACGGCGCGGTGATCACGATGGGGAGCTCGAACCGGTTCCCGATGTACGAGGGCAACGACTTCGGGTGGGGCCGGCCCCTCGCGGTGCGGAGCGGGCGCGCCAACAAATTCGACGGCAAGATGTCGGCGTTCCCGGGACGCGCCGGGGACGGCAGCGTGGACATCGAGGTGTGCCTGCCCCCGGAAACCATGGCGGCGCTGCTCCGCGACGCCGAGTTCATGCAGTACGTGTCGTGCCCGTCGCATCTGTTGTGATGTACCGGTGCCGTGCGTGCGGGCCGTCGTGACATGCCATCGGGCGGCGTCAGCGCTGCTGTTGGATTGCTCGGTCGTCCTTGCCTTTGGGGAGTATAGTGAGTACTCCTACTAGCTAGTTGGTGCCAAGAACGTCCTTGCCTTTGGGGAGTATAGTGAGTACTCCTACTAGCTAGTTGGTGCCAAGACATTGTATCTGTCTCGCTTTTTCGGAGTGCTGCGCGTAATCGTGTTAGTTAGCAACTACTAGTAGTACTTGGAATTTGGAAATGACTCAGCCTGCAAGCGATGCAACAGCGGGGAGAATATGAACCGTGTAGCAAGAGTTACAAACAAGTTTCTGAAAATGTTGGCAGTGCTGAATAGTTCATCAGATCGTGAAAGCTACCTTGTAGATTGTTAAAAGCTATATACTCCATCCAAAAATAAAATCAACGAAGGTTAACTCAATACAAACCCAGAATTGCACCTTATTGTTATTGGTGCCGCGGTAGTATATCACAATCTAGGGCAGAAGCTGAATATTGATCCACAAGTTCACAGGATCTAGTAATGTCATTTGCCAACCTTAAACTTGCACGGCAGTTCAATTTTCAACCCAAAACTATGAAAACAGCTTTATGTTTTCTAAAATATCAAAGATTATTTTAATATGTAAAATTCATAACTATTTATTTTAGATTAGAAAAACGTGAAAGTAGTATTTTTTTCAAAAAAATGCTATATATCTGTTGGTGCTATATTTAGAGTTATCTAGGTCCTATTTGTTCATATTACTAGTGCTTCATCGCTTGAAGCCACACCAGTTATTTATGTAAGTTATTGCTTTATACACTCTACATTTATCACATCACTAGTTGATTGCATCATATTCTCCCTTGTTTGAAACTTATAACGTAATCAAGCAATCAACATAAAAGTAAAATTCTATCCATGTAATGACTAAATAGGATCTATACATGTGGTAGAGCATGGTTTCTGTGATGCTTGTTTCATATTCCACATCTTTCTATGTACTCATAAAATGTCAGATCCTCTTTGTATATATTCAGGTCTAATACAATGCAAACAACAATTTAAATAAATAATGAGCATGACTAAGAGCAATAAAACAATAGAAACAAAAATAAGTGTGATCTTCATAACCCTAAATAGATCATCAATAGATAGATAACATTTTAATAAAAAAGGTGTTTGTTTTATATTTGTCTAATTAAAAATAAATCAATTATATTTTTAGAGACTAGATCATATTTCTATTATCTTCAGAAATTAGAATGCCATATTTGGAACCAACCAGAGAAGTAAATTTATTTAGTTTTAACAGTTGAAGGGTGTTCCGTACTCAATTTGGTAGGGTAAGAATGAAAATTGGTCTTACATTCAAATTGGAGGTTGAAAAATAGAATTTACCCTAGAATCTAAGTCTAAGGTTAGGCAGTTTGTAGGATTCCACAATATGGCATTGGTCACTTAGTGTATCTTCAATGCCGAGCTACAATTTAGAATGCAGAGAGTAATGGCACAAGCTACCCCAATTTAGTTTTTTATAAGGCACAAACTACTCCAATTGATCCTTACAAACGCATATGGTCGTTTATATGCATGCACACTCACACCCTATGAATGTACACGCATATATCTTGTCCGCATGATCATCTCAGAAAGACTGTGTTAGACTAACAATTTTAAGATTGATGAAGTCACCACAGACGCCTCTCTATCAACACGTTGCTTGCCGCTAAAAGAATGACACCATTAAGTTTTGAGAATAAATCCAGAAAAATGCAAGCACCTACGTCAAATCGAGGACTTAAAATCTAGATAGACATATTTCGCCATAAAAATCTATTTCATAAAAAAACCATAAAAATCTATTTCATAAAAAAAATCCAGCTAAGCTATACGTTCACAGTTGTAAATCCTCTTAACGACACGACTGAAGCATATATGAAGCAATTGTAAATTCTCTCTATGTTGTCTGCCGTCAATGACAAAACTTCACAGCACCAGCAGTACAGCACGCAAGTGAGGTCAATGTTGTCCATCTCGCATCTCAAGATGGTCACTTTGCTAGCCCATCGACCGTTGGGTACCGAATCTGCTGTGTTGCTGATGCTGGCCCAGCCCATGAAACAAAAAAAAAAAAACACGTCAATACGCGCCTTAGGGGCCACTAGCTTTCAGATGTTAATGGCCACGGCCCACGGGTCACCTAATAGCCAACCCATAGTAAAATGTCCAGGAGGTTGGACCCCCCGCGCCCCCCCCCCGTCTTCTTCCACATGCTTTGCTTTTCTTTCCTAGTGTAATGGCAGACTACACGTAGCACGACCTAGAGATATTGTTTCCGGCGCTCAACACGACGTCGCCACGGCGATGAGCACGTGGTTGACGCTCGAAAACACGGCCGCGCAATAAAACGCAAATTCCAGGACGACTCACACGATGGTAGACCGGCGGGTGCATCACCAACCTGCATCGTCGAGCTCAAAGACCGATCCAAGGCCTCATTCGGTTGCTTAATTTATAGTCTTTGATCAGCTGGAACGATGGTCAGGGAGATCTGGACTAACCAAACGAGCCCTAATTTTCTTGTCCGTGTCTATGATAAATGAACGTGCTCCCTCTGTAGAAGGTGTTATTTTAACCTTTTTTTTTTTGTCTTGGGTCAATTAGATAGGTGATCCGAAGAATATATAAGAGGTTACATATTGTACATTTGTACTGCTGCAGAGTAAATTTTATTATGTTTTGTTTAGATTACATGTGTTACAACAGTGTAACTTTATCACCGCGTGATCACCATGCCTTGCTTGTTTACTTCAGTAAATCATGATGGCGCAACTAAGAAGAAGGAAATGTTGGAGTTTACTGCAATCTCTCATGATAACAAGGATCCATAGTTGCTTGGGCCCTGGCCCTCTCCTCCAACGTCTTGTGGATCTCCTCATGAAGTTGTTCATCGGTCGTAGTCTTAACAATGTTTTTGGGATTTGTTGGATCCATCAAATCACCCTTTCTATTCGGCCATTATAGTAAATTTCATTAATTTCTTCCCCACTGAAGTATGTTGGCGCAAAAGGTGGCCACACACTAGAGCACTAGGCGAATGTGCGGATTGCAGATCGATAAATCCTCTGCTGTAAAACCTTTGAACACTAGTCCGAGAGGGACCCTGTTGGGATTAGTGCACTTAGAGTTGTTGTAAGGTCAGTAATGCGACTTAGAACGACTCAAGTTGTCGTAGAGACGAAGAGAGAATAGAAATTACGGTTGGAAAAGTGTTTAGGGTTTGGAGAAAAAAAATAGTAAACATGTAGGTTTTGGTCGATTGAGAGGATATCCTCAATTGACCGTACTCTTTTATATTTATAGGGTGAGAGGCATGTATCCCGGGATCAAGTTTGAATACATCACGAATGTGACATTAAAACCGACCCAAAACAAACACGAAACCAGGACGGCTAAGCACGAAACCAGGACGGCTAAACCACCGGTACACGGACGTATTCAGCACGGGGCTACCAATTTTGACTGCAAAGCACCGAGTCATGTCATGCATCATGAAATTGACCACGGAACGAGTGAGAGAACCACAAAGAGTTGCAGCAAATATAGAGTTGTCCCAAAATAACAGATTGAGAATAGCATGACTAAGCACTAGTGCTTGCATTTACAGCTACGATAGTGCTTGACTGCCTGTTGATGATACTCACAGGGTTAGATGTGTGTCCGTAAGCTTGTATGAGTATAGTGTGTTTTGGTAAAAACAAACAAACATCCGAGCCAGATTATGCATCGTGATCCATTCTCTCATGCAATGTCCGAGATGCAGTCAAAGACAGTTGTGAATAAAAGACAAAACCGCCAAGCTCCCAGTTTCCAAGGCGGGAGGGCGAGGCCGAACCTGTTCGGAGTCGGAACTCGAAGCGAACAATCGGTATCCGGAGCCAGAGAAACCAAAGGAAAAAGTAGTGCGCGCGCGCAAAAGACGACGGCAGGAACGCCGGCGCCCCTGCCGTACTGCAGCACTGCGACTGCGACTGCCCGCGACCTGCACAGCCGGCGCAGTCGTCTGTCGCCCCAGCGCTCGATCGGGCAGCGATTCAGCAGCCCACCCACATTCCCGAGAAAACGTCCCCCCCGAAATGCTCAATGATTGGTGCCCGCGCGCCGCATCGTCCATGCCGCACACGTCGCGTCCCATAGCCCTGCGCTCGGCTCGTTAGCCGGCTCATATGTACTACTTTTTTTTTAATCGACGAACAATATTTTTTTTCACTATAAATCAGTCAACGATACTTTCAGACATGACTTATCAGCCAAATGAACATAACACGTGTCGTCATGCCTCGGGCAGCGCGCACGCCGGGGCAGCCCCCACCGTGTCCGGTGTCCCCTTCCGCGAGCACCGCCGCGCCCCGGCCCGTCAATTCCATGTCTCCCCGTCGCGTCGCCTTGTGCGACCTGTCCCTGAAAACGGCTCAGCGCTCAGCCTCAGCACGGCTCGGCTTGCGCGGCCAGCCTCAAAAGAACTGCGAGCTCGGCCTCTTAGTCTGACAGTCATGTTCTACCTTCCGGCCTTCCCGCCTCTCGCTCTGCTTTACTTTTCCGTCTCCAGCCTCGGTTAGGCTTGGATCCTTTGCAAGATCTGCTTGCTCGCTTCCACTGGAAATATTCTCCGGCCACCACCACCGGCGCAAGGCAACAAGAATATACCGCCCCTGGGGCACCAACCCACACGTCGGGATCGGGGCCTCGTCTCGTCTCCTGTTGCTCTGGCCTCTGGGCTCTGCCTCTCCTGCTTTAAAGCTGCAAGCCTTGGCGGGTTCCTGGTCATATTGAATCGATGAACCATCACTCTGTAGTCTGCTCATCGCTTCTCTGATCCGATCGATGCCACCATAGCGGTCAATTAGACCAGCCTTTTCTTTCAGTGCCTTGTGTCTCAGTCTCCCTTTGTTTCTTTTTCAGAATTGATAGGCAACCGGTTGATTTGGGAGCCTCTGTCAACCGACTGTTTTGGCCATCGGATGAGCGCGGATGGCTCGGGCTGACGGCGCGGCCGGCCTCGGAGCTCGCTGCTCCGGCCATGGCGGGGGCGGCGCGGGGCTAGCGGCCGGCGACGAGGAGGGTGAGGGCGGCCCCGGCGGGCGCGGCACGAGGCCGGGGGCCAGCGACGCGGAGATCGAGCGCGGGGTGCGGCAATGGTTGCGGCTCAAGGAAGGCCGGAAGGGAAGGGATAAGGGTGGGGAGTGTGGGTCCCACTGGAATTTGTTTAAAATTTATAACTTGTTCTGAAAATTTTGAATAATTTGTGAATAATTTGATATATCTTCTCTGATATTTGTATTCCATAGAAATAAGTTGTAAATTTGTCTGAAAAAATTGACATATATTTGTATTATCTTCAAATTACAACACTCTGTTTAATAAATTACACCAAAACAGTCATTGTAAATATAGTAATAAGACGATATAAATATAGTTATACGACAGTATAAGTGCATGGCAAAAATTCAGTTGATGAGAAGGGCTAAAACTACCTGTCGTTGAGTAGACAGATCCTTCTTTTTTCTGCTCTAGCTTGCAGTGCCTTTCATGCTCTTGTCACATACTTGCAGTAGTCCGCTTGCTTTTTTCCTTTGAGCTGAGTGAGACCGAGAGGCACAGGCACTAACCCTTGCCGTATAAAACGTGTCGCGCGTAGGCGACTAGGCTGTCCCCGTGGTACGCGCACGCACTATATTGGGGTTGCGTCAGGCATCCGACCGGCGAGATGACGAGGAAAGGGAGCGAGTGCACAAGGATCAGCCCAGCTGAGATCGGCGCCGGCACGCCCATGCTCTCCCTGGCGTCCAGATCCGGCCGGAGGGCGACGTCGGACCGGGACCGGCCTCGGCAAGTGCGGGGCGCCTGCGGCTCTCGCCTGCTGCGGACCGCGCGGTGGACGGCCGCGCGGTTCTACAGGCGAGCGAGGGTAAGCATCGTCAGGGCGTTTCGGTCCTCGTCGTCGGCGACCAAGAAAGCAGCTGCTGCCACTGCTGCTTCACCGGATTGCACGCCGGCGAGGCATAGCAGTAGGCGGCAGCAGCAGTCCGCGCCACCGGTGGTCGTCGATGACTCGCACAAGAGCGAAGCGGTGGAGGAGTGCATCAGGTTCATGAACTCGTCGTCGAGGAAGTACCGGTAGAGTTCTCTGGGGGTTCTGTGCGCGCAGATGCTGTGGCGTCTTTCTTGTATCTGTTCCTTCTTGTTTTTTCTTTTGCCTTTCATCTATGTGCGCATCTGATCAAACCTTGTACTTGAGAAACATACTGGCTACTTGTTTGATCTTTGCGTCCCCTGAAATATCTCATTGCCGTCTCTATCAAAGTCTGTCTGTCAGTGAGTCTGTTTATATATTTTTTTTTCATTTGAGTGGAACAACATTTTTCATCTTATTAAGTAAGCAATTCTCTTTGTATATCTAGCAGATATTTATTTCTACCACCACATTACGTCATCATCGATGTAAAAACAGGAGCTGGCGTCTCCGGTTGATGACTCGATGTCCTATCGCTCTACAATGTTTGTTTCTTGTTCGAGATTTTTTTCTTCTTCAATCTTCATGTACTAGTATCCGAGCGATCAGGATAAACTAGAGCTAAATCTATGACATCATTTTCTTATCTGTCAGAAGACGAACAACATTTTCGCAAAAGAAGAAGACGACGAATAACAAAAACCACATATTCAACGAAGCAGATAGAGGAGATAAGAAAGCATATGTAACTGAAGCAAACTTCTGAACATCGTACTGGATCCAATCAGTCCAACCTACGGTGAAACAGAAAGAAAGATTATATTGACAAAGGAAGCATATGTGAGAGCAGAACAGAAAGAAAGATTGCAATGGAAGGCAAAAGACGAAAATGTACGTAGCATAGAGCTGTTTTGTGTTTGGATTGAAGCCCGGACAGGCAGCACTTTTGGCCCCTGCATCTAAAACCTAATAGAGCATGTACAAGAGTTTTCAAAACACATTTCCAAACTTGATCTTTTTTTTTGGCAAGATTAAATAACCCACTCTTCAACGACTCCCTATCTCTCCGCATCAATATAATTGCACGAAAATATACACATATGTATTGTTAGAAGGTTTGGCCGACCTAAATAATAACTAGAAAGACAGGGCGCGGCACCATTCATTTGATTGAGCCAACGTCGTCGTTATTATTAGGGATATACGTATATATAAAAAATATAAAGATATAAGAGTAAAATGCACCCTGAGTCTTTAAACTTTTGAGGCACTCCCATCTAAATCCTCGAACTGAAAAAAAAAACGGCCATCTAGATCCCTAATCTAATGTTGGCGTACACCAACCGTCCAAAACTCGCCACGCCAGCACTAGCATATGAGGTGGCCATGCCACATAGGCAGCTGGACGCTGGGCCGTGACAACTTCTCAAAAAAAAAACCTCACGCATTTGGAGAACGTTGTTTCAGGTCTGGGCCCGTGTAACAGAGAGAGAGAGGAAGGGGAACGGAGGGCGACGGTGGTGTTCGCTAGGCACGCGGTGGTGGGCGTTGAGGCCGCGGCGGCGAACGGCCGGCCGGCGGGGTGCGTAGGCCCCGTGGGGGACTGGCCCTAGCCCAGGCTGCACGAGGGAGAGGCCGCAATGGGCCATCTGCGGGAGGAGGTGGTGAGCGTGGCCGCAGCCCGACGCCAGCGGCGCTCCGGTGTTTCTCCCGGATGTGGGTGGGGTGCGGCAAGTGCGCGCGGGTGTGGGGAAGGATGGAGGCGTGCTTGGTTGGGCCTGAGTTGGCTTGCACGGGTGGGACTGCGCGGGCGCGGTGGCATGCGAGCGATGGCGGCGGCAGCAGCAGAGACGGCCAGGCGCGGGCGACCCGGACGCCGGCAGCGGACCTCCGTGCGTGCGCTCACGGACGCGGCACGTGGTTGCGCAGCCAGGGCAGCGGCAATAGCAGCTCGGACATGGCAGTCCGCATGCACGGGAGCGTGCAGCCGCGGCGCGGCAACATGCGGCGCTCCCCAGCGGCACCCAACCCGGCGAGCAGAGAGCCACCGTGCTGGGCTCAGAGGAGGAGCAGAGAGCCGGCGCCTTCTGTTGCGCGCATGCGACGAAGGCGCTCGTCCACGGTGCGTTCAGGCCGAGGCTGCTGCAGCTCGCCAGTCACCACACACACTCCTCCATCTACGCCGCCCTGGAACTCTGGAAGCGCTCGGAGGGTGCATGTGCAGCGTTTCCTTCACGACCGCGTCCAGCTCCGCCTGGGCCTTCGCTAGGATGTCCGGGTGCAGCGCCATCAACGGCAGGTGGTCAGTCCAGTTGAACGTGCCCTAGAGGTCGTAGCCCTCGGTGACCATCTCGTCCAAAAGGACACCGGAATCGGGCACCGTCCGGCGCTCCCCTGCTCTATTTGTTCAAGAAGGTGGAGCACGAGGCACGTGAGGAGGCGGCGCCTGCAGAGGCGCTCGTGTCGCATGACGCCGGTGTTGAGGAGCATGACGCCGGTGAAGTCGTGGCATGCCTCGCCATCATCGTCGCCTCATCCATGGCTCCATGTCCGATGCGTCGGCCGCCGTGATACAGACTAGAGGCCGCCAGAGCTGATGACATTGCCTGCTCCGTCCTTGGACGTGGAGCGGGAGCGCGTCCGCCTCGCGGCTGCCGCATGTGCCTCGCAGACGGGATGGGGACGCCGCCTCGCGCTACCGCCTGTGCAGGCCGTTGACTAGGCTGCCAGCGGTTGCTTCACCGTTCGCCACCACCTCGCCGAGCCGCGTGTTTACACCGTGAAAGGACCGAGGATGTCTGAACAGGCATTTCTAAAAATTTAACCCTTAAAAATACAGAAATGATTAGTGTTCTAAATCAGAGAAATAAACCCTCAAGAGTTAGCCAATCAGATAATACAAGGTATATAGAATAAGTCTAGAAGATACAACCCTGCAACATACAAGTTAGAGCAGCAAGTATACAAATTCAGCGCAGGGACCAAATACCGGACACGTCCGGTATCGGGTATGCCCGGCCAGCTCTCAACTTGCTCCGATTGATTTCTCTTTTTCAAACAAGTTCCAGACCACTATTGGTAACCTGTTGACAGGTTCAAACAACACACAAGGATCACAAATACCAAATGTAAAGAGAGATCTAAGACACAGTATTTGCTTTTACCGAAGTTCAGACTCCGTCGAGTCCTACTCTCCGTTGAAAGGGCTACGAGTGACCCAGCGAAGGCTGGCTCTAGAGGACCACGAAGGTCACTCTAGCCGAAGCCTTTTTCAACTCCTTTTTCTTCTTCCACTAGATGACCCCTTCCCTTACGGCGGTGGAATCGAACCATTACAAACTTTCCGAGACATACTACAATCTCTTGGGTACTCTCCGGCGATGCCTAGCCGTCTAGGACCGAAGAGTCCAATAGTAATAAATGTAAATCACTAGATCGACAAATATGCACAAGTGCTCAAGGGTGGCTTGCTCTCAATTTTGAATCTCACTCAACCCATAAGATGGATTTTGCAAGTTTGAATTAATCACTCACTATCGACAGAATATCGTCGGCAGTCCTTCGAGGAGTATCCCACGAAGGTAGATTGATCGGCAGAGGAGTGTGAGATCAAGAATAAGAAGGCAACAGAGACACACGAGTTAGACA
Source organism: Miscanthus floridulus (assembly GCF_019320115.1). Classification (NCBI taxonomy): domain Eukaryota; kingdom Viridiplantae; phylum Streptophyta; class Magnoliopsida; order Poales; family Poaceae; genus Miscanthus; species Miscanthus floridulus. The sequence continues at coordinate 129,025,443 of NC_089584.1, forward strand.
GGTTCAAGCCGTCAGTATGACCCCTACTCATGTGGTCTGTTGGTTTGTATTAGCTATCGTATGATATCGCGTGCCTACAGATGTATGTATCTTGTCCGCTAGGGGACCCCTGCCTCTCCTTATATACTCTGGAGGGGTAGGGTTACAAGGAAAGTATCATATTTGGTACTATACAATAGCTTGCGGTGCACGCCGAGCAGCGCCGTGCATGTCTTGATCTTATGGGATGGGCCACCTCTGATGGTGTGGCCCATGTCTTGTCTTATGAATACCGAGGGCCATACCCCCATAGCTAGTTCCCAAGCCTAACAGTAGGTGACATAGTCATATGGTGTCAGGGTCAGAAAGTAGAAGACCAGCCGAACAGGCAGCCAGTCCCTAGACGTAGCCTCAAGATGAGAAAAACGCACATTCACCGCAAGGTGAAGTGTGCCCACTTAGTCCCCGAGCCTGCTGGAAGATGAAGAATGAATCTTGTAGCAGGGTCAAAGAAAAAGAAGTCTAAAAGCTTTGCCGACGTCATCCGACATGCGCATATCAAGACCCTAGATGTGGTGCCCAAGATCAACACCCTGATCTGAACAACATGGAGCAGCTTGATAGCATATTGATGAGACATAGCAATGTCCGACCACCAAGAGCGATGTCCGAGCGCCGTTGAGTCCCCGGCGTAGCTGGCGACGTTCGAGCATCGAGGAGTGCCCGACGTAGCTGGCGAAGTCGGAGCACCGAGGAGTCCCCAACGTAGGCGGCGATATCCGAGCACCAAGGAGTCCTTAGAGTAGGTGGCAATGTCCAAGCACCGAGGAGTCCCCGACGTAAGCGGCGATGTCCAAGCACCGAGGAGTCCCCGGCGTAGGCGGCGATGTCCGAGCACTAAGGAATCCCCGACGTAGCTGGCGATGTCGGGGCACCGAGGAGCCCTCGGCGTAGGCGGCGATGTCCAAGCACCGAGGAGTCTCCGGCGTAGGCAGCGATGTCCGAGCATCGAGGAGTCCCCGACGTAGGTGGCAATGTCCGAGCACTAAGGAGTCCCCAATGTAGCTGGGGACGTCCGAGCACCGAGGAGTCCCTGGCGTAGCTGGCAATGTCAGAGCAGTGAGGAGTCCCCGACATAGCCGACGATGTCCGCGCATCGAGGAGTCCCCGGCGTAGCTGGCAATGTCCGAACACCGAGGAGTTCCCGACGTAGCTAGCGATGTCCGAGCACCGACGAGTCCTCAGCGCCGCTGGTGACGTCCGAGCACCAAGGAGTTCCCGGCATAGCTAGCGATGTCCGCAAGGTAAAGTGGGGTGAAGTGTGCCCACTTAGTCCTCGAGCACGAAGAATCCGAGGGCAGAGGAGTAACCGATGTAGCTAGCGATGAAGCACGAGCGATAAACAGTATGGTCAACTAGTCGGCGATGAAGTGAACATTGAGTAGAAGTGATCGGCGAACAGTCCGATCAACTGGTCGGCGACAAAGTCTATGGACCTAGCGGTCCGACCAGTGGATCAGTGGAGAAGCCCGAGCACCAGGTGGTCCGATGATCCTACAATACAAATATGTAGAACGGGTAGTTATGATGTACAAATATATGAATTTTAGAGAAAAATCAGCAATGATGATGAAATAGCGTAAGTAGCTCGGCGATTAGTTGGTGTGAAGGTGTATTTAATATAAACTGCCTGAACAGTTAGTGTGTAGTTGAGTCTTCAGCCCAAGCTAGCCTCTTAATCATAACGCGGAGAGCGGAGCCTGTGCACGTGTAGGAGGAACAAGCGTCGCTAAGGAGCCACTGCCGACCACCCATAATATAGAGGGTAGACGCTCATGGACATATAGGGAGGAGCCGGATACAGGGCCATCTCTTGAGGCGTCCGAGCATCAACATGACTGTTCGGAGGTTCAGAAAATCATTTGGAGAGCAAACATGGAGAAAACTGTTCGGAGAAACATTATGGCGATTAATGAAGATTGGAGAATATTTAGAAAAATATTAAAGCATGACTTAGCTTTAGACAGAATGTCTGGTCGGCGAGAGGATGGACGTCTTCAACCTGGTTGGTGAATCTGCCCCTTAGGGCATGTTGGTAAGCGGCGATGGCATTGGTGAACCTAAAGGGTAGGGCTGTAACCTCTAGAGTTTCCTGAGTAGCCTTCGATAGATCTAGATCGGAGGGTGGTCGGCGCTGAACTAGAGTGTCTAGAGCCGATTCGGCGATGGAGAGGCAATCAACGAGCTTTAGACCGACCCGATCGATGGATGCGATTAGATCATCGTTGTTGATCTGCCTCCTCTGGTAGCGAGAAAGCAGGCGGTGAGTTGTTGATTAAGGCGACCTCGGAGGCGGTTCTGAGATCAGATCTATAGTCATAGGTGCGGGGGTGATCGGTGCAGAATCGATCTGCACCAGCTCGATGAGCTCTCTAACTCCGTCAGCGTTGACAATCCATGAGATCGATCTGACCGTGAAGATTTGGCCAGGCTGTGGGAGGAATGAAGAGCCTGTGGAAAAGCCATCTTGTTCGACAAGGAAACAACACGCAAGCCCCTACCTGGCGCGCCAACTATCGACATAATATCATCGGTAGTCCTCCGAGGGGTATCCCATGAAGGTAGATTGATCGATAGAGGAGCGTGAGATCAAGAATAAGAAGGCAACAGAGACACATGAGTTAGACAGGTTCGCACCATCAGTATTACGTAATACCCTTCTCCTGTGGTCTGTTGGTTTATATTAGCTATTGTATGATATCACGTGCCTACAGATGTATGTATCTTGTCCGCTAGGAGACCCCTGCCTCTCCTTATATACTCTAGAGAGGTAGGGTTACAAGGAAAATACCCTATTTGGTATGATACAATAGCTTGCGGTGCACGCTGAGCAACGCCATGCATGCCTTGATCTTGTGGGCTGGCCACCTCTGATGATGCGGCCCATGTCTTGCCTTGTGGATACCGGAGGCCATACCCCCACACTCACTAAGATAGGGTTGGAGAGTGTTCTCAAGGCTAAAAAATGTGTAAGAATATCAGCAGAATTAGCAACCTCCAAAGGTGGAGGCTAAGAGGTATTTATAGCCCCTTTAAAAAACTAGCTGTTATGTAGCCGTTCGCGAATACCGAACACATCCGGTATCAATAGCGCCAACGGTCACAAAGTCAGTAAAGCTATGAGACATTGGAACTCCCGATGATTGCCAAGACTTTCGACTCCTAGAACTCCCGACTCTTATCGAAACTCCCGATGAACCAACCTGAGAAAACCGAGAAGATCACTGTGCTTGGGCAAATACCGGACACGTCCGGTATCAATACCGGACACGTTTGGTTTTGCCAGACTCAGCAAAAGAGTTAGTTCTTTTGGCTCTCAAAAACACTCACATGGGTTGGCTTGAGCACTTATGAATAAACATCTATGAATATGATGCAACCCTCTTAATAGTACGACATACATATAAACTCAAGATCAAATGAAAACGAAATTTTAAGCGCTTGAGTTGATTTCCCTTGAATCGAAATGCCATATACTTCAATGATCAAGTGAGGGTGTCAATCATGTCGATCTTGATTTTCTCCTTGAGCATAGACATCTTGGGCATGTTTGGATGAAGCCCTGGGCTAAAATGTCTGGCCTACAACCTTGCCTCTAGCCTGCCTAGAATGTATTTGGTTGGAACCCTGAGATATTTGCCTGGGAAGCACTTGCCTGTGTCACTTGCCTGCCACTAGGCGGTAGAAATCAGTCGCCTGGCTTCTCAGTCAATCTGCCTAGACATATATTAAATGTACTAATCTCTTTCCTCTACTCAAGGCTCAAGGCTCGAGGATCAAGAAAGATGTGACAGACTCAATATTTATTTAAACACAGGAACTTGCTGACCAAATGCTGCCTGCTCTTCCATTCACATAGGCAAGATATTAGGGCTTCAACCAAACAAAGCTATGAAATCAGAGTATGCCTGACCAAGCAATTTTACCAACCGTAACAGGCAGGTCACAGGCAACTGAAATGCCCAGGCAACTTGCCCAGGGTACAAACCAAACATGCCCCTTGAGCATGTGACTTGATTCCATTCAACAAATGTGAGTTAACTCCAAATATATCAAGTCACTTCCAACACTTATCTAAGATTTGATCCTTCACTTCAATATGACCATCATGGTTTGATTGGTACCTCAACTAAATGCAGGTACTTCCTTCTTCACCCTAGCTAGGTTTCTTGGTCACCAAGCCATCACTTGCCCTTCACCCTTGCTTAGTACCTCAAAGCATTTTCTTACTATCTTCACCAACTCAAGCCATCAAGTCACACTTGGTGTTGAATCATTTATTTAGATCATTTGTATAAATGTCTTTCAGTGTAGCAAGCTTTAGAATGTGAGACTATTCCATATGTAATCCCTTATATCTCATTAATAAGTTCTTCAACGTGCTTGCTTTCACATAAGCCATAGAAATCCCACAATTGAGTAAGCCTTGAATGAATTATATTTGCATTGTTGTTTTGTGTTTGAACTAGATTGTTTCCAACAATACATCATTTTTTGCTTTCATTGAGTACCTATGAGACAACCTATTTCCTATCCATACTTAGCAAATGGGTTAGACCTTTAATCACGTTGTCATTCAATCATCCAAAACCCACTAAAGGGCTTGATGCACTTTCAATCTCCTCCTTTTTAGTGATTGATGAAAACTTGATTAAAGCTTATAAAAAGATATTAAACAATAAAGCTTTTGGTTTCAATGATTTATGAGAGGCTCTCCCTTAATATATGCTTATGAATGGAATTCATAAAATGGCCTAAAATGTCAATTGCACATATTAAAATACATAGGAGACACCCCCTAAATCATTGCATCCGTGGGGTGCAAGTGTGTGTGCCAAAATAAATCCGTGATGCATATGACAATATATATCACATAAAGAATAAAAGTATAAAGGCATCACACCATTCAAACACATTCTAAACATGTAGGGTTCTTATGAAAATAAATACAACATATGTATATCACACACATAGCACTCATCACAAATTTTCTCAAGTCCACAAACCACTATGATAGATTATATTACAAGATAAGGATCATGTCACATGAGTCTCAAAAGATACATCCATGAAGCACAAGTCTCATCTCTCACATGATACAATCTATCACAAACTCAAGGTACAACTCAAACTCAAGATACATCAATGAAGCTTAAATGATGACTAACTACAGTTGAAGTACATATCTTCAGGTATAAAGATAACACATGAAACACATCTAAAGCTTTAATCAACCTTTCTCCCCCCTTTTCATCTATCATCATAAGGGTCCAAAAGTGACAATCCAAGCACAAAGGGGCTACAAGCTGTATCTGACACCTATGGTCATTCCTCGTCATCCTGTCTACCATCATCCTCATCATCTAAACGTGGAGCACCAGCTGGGCTAGAACCACCCTCACTAGATGGGTCATAACCAACATACCCACAGTAGCTATATCCACCTATGAGGTCACCTCACCAGTCTAAAGCATACTCATCTACAGCACTAGGA